>NW_020884903.1:6441878-6569951 GCF_003945725.1 Corapipo altera
TCTTCTCTTCTCTTCTCTTCTCTTCTCTTCTCTTCTCTTCTCTTCTCCTCTTCTCTTCTCTTCTCTTTTCTTCTCCTCAACTTTTCATGTTGGAACAGCAGTGACTGTTCCTATCTTTGCAGTTAATCTCTCTATTATCCTAACAAGAAGTATTTTTTTAATGCAAGAGATAGTTGTAGATTGAAATTAATCTTTCTCATGTTTAGTACACAAAAATTATGTACACTATTGATTCTAAGTCCATACTTTAAGATTAAATTCTGTACAACTTTCTAGGCAATTTGTTCTAAGCCTAAGTTTTGAAAAAGGAAAGGTTTCTCCCATAACATTGTGTATAGTCTAATAAATAGCAATAGTAGGAAAAAACAACTGATTTCCCCTAGCTGGTCTTCATTTGTCCATAGTGTAAAATGTGGATATATAGTTCAATTAATTTGAAGATACTGTCTGAATCAGATTGATGTCAGGTTTTTGAATGAAATAAAAATAAAACTCTTTAAAAGATATAACATTTTTCCACAGGGATTCTGACTGAGAGTTTTCTTAAAATGATGTAACATTTCATAAATCATGTGCATAGAAACATTAAAAGGGAAAAATCTACTTCATTTAGAGAAGAAAGTAATTTTATCTGTGTCTTTTGGAGGTCTGAATTATGTATATCCTGATAAACATATATATTTAGTTCCGATAGAAGGCATCTGCTTTTCCCTCTTTGTACAACATTAAGCATTTGATTATCATTTGTACTAGAAGTATAGTAGTAAACTGTGAAAAAAAAATATACTCTTTGTAAATCTAAAGCATCCTAAAAATTCTTCTTATTGCGGCATTGATGATTTTTGACCTAGAAGTGAAGGAAACAATTTCTCATGTAAAATGGTTCCTCAAAAAAAATCTTGATCTTTTTCACTATATATTTGACCCCCAGCAAATGGTTAACACATCAGGAGACAGTAAATTTTAAACAAAACTGAAATACACATTTTTTTTTACACTTTCAAGCATAAATACAAAAAAGCCCAACAAAACTCAACTCTGACCAACTTTCCTTCTTTATAAAAACACAGAAAGGAACAAGGCACTCAGAAGGTTTTTTAATATGATTGCATGCCTTTGAAATCTCGCTAAACTAGTATACACTTTTTAATTTCCCTTTATCTAATAAGTAGACTAACCTGAAAAGAAAATGTAGTCTACATCTCCATTAGATACAAATCTCCCTCATTACTACTTGTATACCTGACATCAATTAGTCTAGTGATAGACCTTCAAACCTTTCCATCTGTTCGCACCTGGTTAACATCACCACAATCTTATCCCTCCTCTCTACCTACCAGTAGAGTTAGACTAAGATGGCTGTGGACCTCTCAGTCACGTTCCCATTCATACACTGATGGAAAATCTCTTTAAAAAAATCCTAACTCACATCTTCTTCTTGAGCAAAAAGAGGCATCTATCATGTGCTCCATTGTTACTTAGATCATATTAGGTTTTACACCTTACACTTCAGAAAATATAATAATTTTCTCAGAAGTCATTTCTGCTTGTAACTGGGTTCAGGACCACAATATTTACCCCAACCTAAAAGACATTGCTTTTATATATTCAGTCCTTAAGAATAAAGTTCTAACCTTTTGAAACAGGTATCAAACATAACTTTCAACAAAAGGATTAAGATTAAAAAATATTTACTCTGCATGCTATTAGTAAGAATTCTGTTCATGATGTCTGAGGCAGTTTACAAAATACCTTTTTGTCCTGTATGTTATGTACTGACAACCTCTTTACAGGCTAAATCATCCACTATCACAAAAGATATTTCTCTTTTCATAGCCTTTACAAATGTGCCAACTATTCTCACAGAAAGGCCTAGACACAATTTATTCTCCAGTATTCTTTTTCCCACTCCCTTCCTCCCTATATTCAATAAGAAATAAACTTTCACTGTTTCTTCTCTTCCCTGGTTGGAGCAAAAAAAAGCACATCTCCAATTTCCATTGGTTTTCCCTACCAGTCTTTTCTCTCAGAGACCCTGGTGGGTTTCCATGGATGTCTAATTTCTCCCAGAATTAACTATCCATACTGTAAAAGACAGTTGTATGTGACTTTTATAATTTTAGAAAGAAAAACATTTGTCAACTAAATATTTCGGACATCTCTGTAGGTTAAAAATCATTGTATACACCTTGAGTATTCTTAATCAACATGTATGTACAAATAAAAGGTCTTTTATTTAAGCAAATGCCTCTCAATATTTTCCTGTTCTAAATATTTCCCTGACAGGAAAAATTAATAATTTGACAAGAGAAACTATTTACAGAGTAGACTTCTGTCTACATGAAATTCCCTGTAGGTCTTTTAGTGTTGATTCCACTGAAGAAGCAGGGCTAACAGATAAAAAGAGTCCTTAATGTCATCACATAGTTTTCATCAGACTCAGTCAAAATTTTGTCAAAATTTGAATTATTCATGAGACAAAGGGGATTTGTTTGGTTGTTTTTCCCCATATAAAGTGAAATTTACTAATAAAGGACATATACTGAGTTATTCTGGTTACTTCCTCTCTAGAGAGAATATAGTCATTATTTTTTCCCAAACTATCTTTTGCCTAAAATAAACCCTAGAGGAAAAAGTAGATGGTTGAATATGGGACTTTGACTACTTCTTTGATGTATGTAATCAGCAGGTGAGAGATGGTTGTCGTCTTGGTGTGTACTGACAGAAACACACATTTACGTGAAATAGCATCAGTGAATATTTAAAAGTGTTTTCATGCTAACTGAAGGAGCTCAGAAAGCCCTTGTCACTTATCAGTTCTTTAAATTCAACTTTCTAATTTTTCATTTAAAAATTAAAATCTAAATTGCAAGTACAATCTGAAAAGAATAGAAAAAATTTCTCAGTTTCTGACCAGTTGTATTCTGAAAATTTCATTTTCAAACATCAGTCTTTCACAAATGAATATCTATGAAGACCTTTTTGACAATATACCAGAGCAGACCTTCATTGCCATAAGTAATGTAGAAATGGAAAGAGATAAGCGAAAGGGTCTGAAAGACAGCTCTAACAGGAAGATTAAAAATACTCATCATATATAAAGTTCAAGTGGAGTGCAGATTTTGCTATAACAAACCTGAACTTGTAGACCTTTGCACTTTGCTTGTATCTAGACTCAGAGAGTCTTGCTGCCTACTTCTTTAGAAGTGTTTCTCATTTTATTATTAATATTTTCCAGAGTCTTAGATGTTTTGTGATTAATTATGATGGGTAACTCAAAATTTCAGGTTTTTATTTATGGGAATGCTTTTCATTTGGTCCTTACCTATTTTAAAGATTACTTCTCCCTTTGTCTCGTAGTTGGTAAATAAAGATGAAATCTGAATGTTCAAAAAGACTTGTCTCCTGTTGCAAACCATGAGGGAAGAGTTTGGACAAAAAGAGAGAACTTTCTGTTTATTACAAAAGAAAGTTTTATTCCAAACTTCATATATGTTGTAGAAACTGTTTTTTCTTAGGACCACTCCAGGTATAAAAGATTGAGGGAGTTGGAAAAGTTCCTATTATTTATGCATAGAATGGGTATTGTTCTACTTAAATTGCAAAAAATTACTTTTTTAAGAGAAAGTCTATGATAGGTAGATTGAAAGGTATTGTTATATACTTTTTACAATACTGTTAGGTGAAATATTTTGTGTGAGTTCTGAAGAATCTTCCCACACCTTCTTACACTTCATGAGTGTGAGAGGCAAAGAAAGAGAGCCTACAGCTTCTGAGTTACAAGCTCAACACATCATGTAATGAAATTTGAATCAAGTGCTTCAAATGATTAAAATGAAAGACCTGAACAGGAAGCAGGAGTTTCTTCATTATCGTGGTAAAATAGTTCTTACAGCACAAGTGATCACATTTTGGGCATTTTCAATACTCTCCATTCTATATTTCTCTACATATAATGCTATATATATATACATACGTCTTTATGTGGTTTTATATCTCCTGTGAACTACCTGTATGGTATGCATATAGTTCAACTATGTATAAATACTGATATATAATTTTAATCAAACAGCATATTTTTTCCTTCATTTAGATTACATACTTTCCTTTTCTAAAGGTAAAATGCTCTCTTCTCATCTTGTTCATTTATTTCTGCCTATTCTTGACTTCACTTTAAATTCCAGATAGCCTTAATAATCTTCTCTATAGTGTCTCTTCATCCTATGCTAATTTGAAGTCTGAGCTCCAAGTAGCACTTTTCATCTACCATCTCTAGTCTTCTGTCATCTGGGGCAACTCCTCAGTTTTATAATGTTCCTGAAAGCCATGTGTAATCATAATCGAGGATGATATCCAACAGCAGATTGACACCTACATTCAAATGAATGTGCAAGACATATCTATCTTAGAATTCTAATCTATTAAAATAGAGTCAACACTGAATATGGAGTCTGGAGAGTTACTGTGTTAATCAACCACTACTTTAGTGTAATCGGAAAAACTGCCTAGGCTCAGCTGATTGTATTCCTCATGATCTTTCCTTGGTTGTCCTATGAAATGTCCTCAGTAACCTGGTTGGGTCTTCTACAGGAAGTGGTCTCATAGGTTTTATGATCTCTCTGCCAGCTCTGTGTATTTAGCCTGGGTAACAATAAATTGCCTTAAATGGTACCAGATGACTATGTTTAAACAACTGAATGAAGATAGATTATAGGGATGCTAAAGGGAGTTTAGAAATCTTTTAAACTTGCAGACACTGACAAGTAAAAATGTTAGATATTTTAATCTAGAGTTGTCTTGTTCTGTCATCCACATCTCCAATTTACTAGGGGATCCAGATTATTCTTTCACTTTCATAGTCTACTAACAAATGCCTTTGTTCCCTATCCCTGATTTTAATCACAAAAAAGAACAGTAATTGTAGGAAAAAGGAGGAGGGGTAGACATTTCTTGACCTTGGTACAGGAGATAGGAAGGCAGATAAAATTGTCTGAGGGTTCCTGTTGCATTGTTAGATAAAAGGCATCCTAACCTAAAGATGGAGAAAGTCAGCAAAAAGTCAGCTAGTAAACTCTCAACAACAAGACATTTGGGAGGATTGTTCACGAGGAAAGGAAGAAACTGAGAATGGTTAAGATTTAAGAAAATTTTCATTCCTGAAACTACAAAAAATGAAACATGTTCCTGAAAACTATTGTTTAGTTATAAATGGATGTTTTTATTCTGAATTTGTTTTCAATTACTTTATTGATGGAATATTTGAAAATATATTGATATAATTTTGAAATAAAGTCAAAATAGTTTTAAATCTGTATGTTACAAGAGTTTAAAAGTTATTTGAAGCAATTCAAAATGCAATTATTATTCACTATATCACTATATGTTATTGTAGAAAACTCCTTCTATGAATGTTTATCCCACAGGAAAGTGGGATAGATTTCCCCAAATATTCTTACAGTAAAGATGACTGTATTCTGTAGTGCTTTATGGAGAATAGGGTAGCAGATGGACCTCAATCTCTTAAGTGCTTTCTGTTCACTTTCCATTTTCCTCTTGTACCTTTCATCCATTTTCTCTCTGCTCTACTAGAGCAAGTCTAAAACCTACCTAATTCATCTAAATTCCAGGTCTTTTTACATAATGAATAGATAATCTGAATCATCCTTGAGACAATGTAATGTTGCCTGAATCTTTATATTAACTAGTCACTGTGCACAGTACTGAGGAACTTCATTTTTATTGTAACCCAGGTGAGGAGAGGTGTTGTTTAGGGGAAAGTACTCCAGGGCTCCCAAACTGCCCCACTGCTGCGCAAGTCACCACAAGAGCTATGACCTCCAAGGAAGCTCAAACCTTACAATGGGCATGTCGGTCCTGGGGTCCATCTTCTGGAGAAGCATCAAATTGCTAATTTTCACTTCCAATCAAATTTTAAAGTTATGGAAATGAAATCCCTTTCTCCATATACCTCCCTATTTGCAATACATGTAGATGAACCTTTTTCTTTCCCCCTAGGAAAACATCAAAACTATTACTAGGTATGCGGGCAACAGTTGTCAAATCTTCATTTTTTTTCATCCCTTTCACTGCAATTTTGCCTTTCTAATTCTATTCTTTGGTTTAGGTTCACCCAATACTACACAGTCGTGATGCCATTTAATTTACTATACATTATAAGGACACATAGAGAAAAAAATACAATCAAATACCTTCCTATTCTTCTGCCTTAAGGTGCTTTCTTTCTTTCAGAAATTGCCTCTTACACACAGAAAGTGAAATGAAATTGTTTTAATGCATAGGATAAGTAGTCAAAAAACATGCACTAAGGGACTGAGAAAACGATAGACACACTGGAAGTACAGCTGGTCATAAAAGAGACAAAAATTCAAGCTTTTTAATTTGTGCTACAGAAATACTAACTAGTATTAATTGCATACGTCTTGTAGTCTTTTAGTTGAATTACACAGAAATGCTTTGCAGAATGCAGTGCTGATACAAAACTTCAAACACTTTATACATAGTAACAGCTAAATGAGATTAAAAAGGAGCACAGCAGTAAGACAGCAGTGATCAATAGCCTATTGTTACATACCAAAAACTTCTCTCCTGTAAAAAAAACACTAGAGAAATAGTGTTCACTTTTCTCCATCACAGACTCAAAATTACCAAATATCCCCCTGAGCCATCTCTTTGATCATTCATCTCGTGCCCTTCCTCTCTCTTAATTTGAAGGTCTAGGGGAGGAAGAGAAGCTACAAAAATAATGTCCAACTAAACAAGACATAGTTTAAGAAAATTGAGGACTTTCAACAGGTGTAAAATGGTTAACCCAAAAGCTCTGATTTAATTTCTGGCTCTACCTTTGACTTAGTGTGTAAACACGAGTAAATAATTTTGCTACTCCTTTAACTTCATTGTAAGATGTTTTTAAAGAAAATGCAACTTTTTTTTCACAACACTAAGATCTTTGGAGCATGTTGTAAACAAATATCAAAATAAGTGAAAATTACATGCAATATGTACGATACATTAATATAACATCATATTCATAGTACGTTTATATACATATATAAAAATAAAGATATGAAAATTATGACCACAAATATTTAGTGTTCAGCCCTAGAACAGACATAAATACCCCTATGGTCTATGGTGCAAGAGTAATGCTCTGATTTGCACATGTAATTAAAGACACTGCCTTCCCAGGTGGTGTACTGTGAACCTGATAAATCTTTCTTTGGACTATAAACAGTGAAAATTTTGCCTCTCTTGTAGCCGGGACCAGAGGCTTATATTTCCTGTACTTGCTTACATGCACAAACATCATAAAAATGTATGAGCTTGTCCATAGTAACTTTATATGTGTCCTTTAATTTCTGTCAGTCATTCTAATTTTGAAGATTCTGTCAGACCTCATGAACACACGATTCTCCTCTCACTGAGGAAAAAATGTCAAAAAACTCTTATGCCTTTCACATAGCTTTGTTGAATTCTAAGCAGGAGAGTAATTTCCTTACAACTGATAACTAGTGATTATCAAGAATTTTTGCTGCTGTTTTTATTCAATTAAGCAAGCACAACTGTTTCAGCAATGGTTCTCAAGACATTTTTGCAGGTTCTTCAACTGAATCTCTGATTAGGCAACTAAATAGATAGAAGTCTCAAGTGAGTGTACAAGTTCCCTAAGATACAAATGTCATTTATTAACCTCCCCTTTTTGAGATGTTTTCTTCTTGTAATTTTTCAATCCTAGAACTACACTAAGGTGATCACTGTGTTGCACATTACTTCACTCTGGCAGCATGGGTACTTCTAGTCACTGCAGGAGTGACAAACAAAGAAAATAATACTGAATAGTGCTGAATAGAGATGACTGAAAGCTTACTAAAGGCAGAGGGCTTTTAGTTCAATTGACCCAAGGCAAATTTGTAAATGACATAGGTATCCTATACTATTCGAAAGGCATTTTAAAATTAAGAGTATTCATTTACAGGCCATACACAAGATTGGGAAGTCAATTATTAAGTATACTTTTGCGTAGCAATGCAGGTGTAGTTAAGGGGTATTCAAGAACCATTTGGATGCAATCCTGTGCAATGTGCTCTAGGATGACTCCGCTTGAGCAGGGAGTTTAGACTAGATGACCCACTGTGGTTCCTTTCAACCTTACCCATTCTGTGATTCTGTGATACCAAACAGCTACATTTCACCAACCAGTTCTTTCACAAACCAGTTTTTTTGTATATGCTTTTCAAGGAAAGTAGTCATGTTTAGTGGTTACCTACACTCTAATATATGCAGGTGGACTCCTTTTGTCAAAGTTACGGCTAGAAAAATGGAAGGAAGAAATTTAGAGGACAACCCAAATTAACTGACACATCCAGAAAATAATCTAACCTAAATAATAAATTACTCCAGAAGCGTTTGAAAATATTAACTACAACATCTATGTGTGTACAAGTTTGTTGAAAACCCACCTAGAATTTCATTCACTATGGTACTTTCACTCCTTAGAGCCATAAATTTTCAGAAGAAAAAAAATGCCTAGGTATCACTTGGAGAGGCAATAGCTTTGATTTGGAAAATAAAGGGCAACCAATATGGACTGAAAGATCATGGAGAGAGACCATTTACAAGGGCACATAGTGGCAGATAAGGAGGAATGGCTTTCAACTGAAAGAGAGTAGGTTTAGATAACATATTAGGAAGACTATGAGGGTGGTGAGGCACTGGAACAGGGTGTGCAGAGGTGTGGAGGCCCATCCCTGGAGTGTTCAAGGCCAGGTTGGATGGGGCTCTGAGCAAGTTGATCATAATAGATGTCCCTGCCCACACCAAGGGCTTTAGGGCTAGATGGTCTTTAAGGTTCCTTCCAACACAAGCCATCCTATGATTCTCTGATTAGTAAAATCTCTAGTAAGGTCAGTAAATATGATTTTGTGTTGTTGGGTTTCCAAATGATTTTTCCTTCTGCCTTTTTTCTTTTTTTCAAAGAGAAGTCTTCCTTTTCCTTCTTTGTCATCCCAAATAATGTGCACATTGTCAACAATGGTAGAGTACTGAAATTTTATTATGTTCCTTATCCCAAACCCTTCTAAACCTTTTTTTCTAAAAAGTGGTGGGTAAGATGGTTTCAGGAAATGAAAAAATATGTCCTGTTTTCTCTTCACGTTCTCAAAATTATTTCTTTATTTTTTTATCTAGAAATTTTGTTATCTTTTCTTCCCAGTCATTTCACTACAGTAGCAATTAGGAATATTCCTTTCTTCCATCCTGAACATATCCTGTGACAAGATGTTGAATTCTGAATTTTGAAAGAACTATTCAGATAAGGGAGAAAACACACAATGTTGGAGAAAAGGAATGTGAGAATATGTGAATAAATAAATCAAAAAAAGAAAAGAGTTTGAGTGGTAGATGGCAAAAGCAAGAAAAATACAAGAAAGTATGGGAAGAGAGAGAAAAATTAAAATAGGAAGATAGAAAGAAAAAGTTTTAGAGGTAAAATAAGGGAGATGTTCTAGTTTAATAAAGTTGTGAAAGCTTTAAAACTCCAAAGCATATAAGAGGGGGGAGGGGGAACAAAACTGGTGATACATATCTAATAAAATATTTGTTATTCAGGGTTTCTAAGAACATGAAAGCAAGACTTGGAAGCACAAGAACAAAGTATTTCAACAAGTGCAACATGCAATACAGAAAAAAGCCAATTCTATGCTGAAATATTTATGTAAACAGCTGGACTAAGCTGTAAACAGTAAAAAACAGATGAAGTGACACTATACCAGGGTCACAACAACAGAATTACATTAGTTTAGAAGTATGATGATGACCTAATATTGAATTTTTTCCTCTGATGTTTTCTTTCCTATCAATATGTGTTTATGGTAAGGTGTATTTCTTTATGGTTATAGAATCATAGAATATGCTGAGTTGGAAGGCACCCATCAGGATCATCCAGTCCATGTGTTTGAGTGATTACTAGGTTATACTTCCCAGAAGTTACTAAAAAAATATTTTGAATATTGAAAGCTTAGCTAGAACTAAATGCTCTTTTGGGTTTTCATGCTGATCTTATATATGTGACAGAAGTATACGTTGAGTTTCAAAGACAAGAAAAACAAAGAAAAGATTAGTGTGGCCCAAATTCACAAAGGACTTGCAGAAAATTCAAATGTCTGTATTTGAAGCATAGTCTTCAAAATCCTCTCCTAACTTCTTACATAATAAAGGAAAAAGGGGTTCTTTTTAACATCAAAGTCCCAAATATTCAGAGGGAGCTCAGATGCCCTGAACAGCTCTACCTTGGCAGTGTGGCTGCCCTCACCTGCTGCTATCCTGAGCATTGTCAGAGCCTTCAGGGCAGTTGCCATCCACCCTCTGTCTCACAGGCTGGAAAACGTGCTAAACACACACAAGCAAAGGTAGAGTGACAGCTACCAGCAGAAGAACATCTCCCACAGAAGTATCCCTCCCTGTTTTACTGCCAGTCCCAGTGCTCAGAATTCTCTGTAGAGATTCCGTTAATACTTTACAATATTTCTCTCTTCTGATCCTTCCTTCCTCCATCCTTAATCTCTCTGTGTTCCACAGGCTGTGAATAAAACTTTAGCATTCCCTTAGAAGAAAAATACTATATCAGCTATTTTCCCCTTCATAATACTTCTACTACTCCACAGGTATCCAAAATTTCCTTTTTCTCTTCAGATGATGTCTGACATATTTCTTCTTAAATATAGAGCAATTGTTTTCATTTTGGACCTAGCTTCTGTTGTTTCCACTTCAGATCATGATCTCTGCAGAGGGCTTTTATGCCTGAAATCTTACCTAGTTTTTGTCATTTATCATATGTCAGTTATACCAGCTCATCTAACCTTCCCCCTACATATCTAACTTGGTTTTTTTTCAAGCCTTTGACTACACTCATTGAAAAATACCATTATGGTTATGGAGAGTACCTGTATTGCACATGGAGTTCCAGTTGGTGGACTGAGTTCCCAGGTAAGCTGTATAAAACTAACACCCAACACTAACACCCAGTTTTCAACAAAAAGTAAAACTGGCTGATTTTACTCAACCAAGGTAAAAGTAAAGCAAGAAAGAGAGAGAGAAAGAAGGAAAGAAGAAAAGTAGAAAGAAAGAAAGAAAGAAAGAAAGAAAGAAAGAAAGAAAGAAAGAAAGAAAGAAAAAGAAAAAAGAAAGAAAGAAAGAAAGAAAGAAAGAAAGAAAGAAAAAGAAAAAAGAAAGAAAGAAAGAAAGCAAAAAGAAAGAAAAAGAAAGAAAGAAATATGCCAAATTTAAATCAATATGTTACTCTAGCTCTTAAATAAGGTTGCCTAAATACGTGTTTGCACTGAAGGAACTGAAGACATGCATTAAAAGATATTTTAGCAAATTTTAGTTGCTTGATACATAACCTTAAAATTCAGTTCTAAACTACAAAAATTCCTGACAATTTTCAAAATGTCATTGTTTAAAAATACAATATTAAACCACCTCTGCAATAGACAAATACTTCAGAAATATTGTTATTTGCTTGGTGTTTTAAACCCTTATTTGCATTTCCAGTATTTTAAGTATGTGGAAGGGATTATGTGTCGATCAACACAGATGAAACCACTTTCAGGATATGACAATTTCAGGCTCTGCAAAGCAAGCTGTTATTTGAGGTAGCCTGGCTAGAAACTTATTAATGGTTTTTTGTGTTATACTTGTATTTCCTGTTGGTTTATCAAGATATATATTTGGGAAGTTAATTCCAGCAGTATTGCAAAGGCATCTCTTGACAGAAAAAAAGCACCTCAAGAAGAGTTTAGAAAATAAACTTTGAAAAATTGTAAGAGTAGTCTTACCACTACAGAGTCATGATACACCTATGACAAAAGCCCTTGGCCAACTATTTTCTTAATTTTACTTCACATAAAAGCACAGAAGATGTCAGGAGAAAATATAGTACTTTCTAAATGGAACACAAGGGTCCAACCATAAAAGGATTTTGAATCATTCCTAGGTCTATTTCACATTGTAACTTGAAAATTCATTTCAGCCAACTCACTCCATAGATTTAGAATACTTAATCAAAATACACACATAAGAAGTTTAGAAACATGGTGGTTGGCTACCTTGACAGAAAGGGAGATGTATGTGATGGAGGAGTAAAGCCAGAGCAGACTGTGGAGAAAGCATTGCTGAAATCAGAATATTGACTTGCATTCCCAATGGCACAGCAGGGAGAACATCACTGCTGAACAGACTTCTTATTAATTCTGTTGCCTACATGGGTCATGGCTGTTAAATTAACTGTCTTTAGTGATATATTAAGTTCTCTGAGTTCATGACAGATTTCGTTCCTCATCTGTTCTGAAGCTGACAGCAGCCATTTCCACCGTTTCTGCAAATCACACTGAAGCTATAGACTTTGTGTGTATGACAGTGACTTTAAGTAGTGTTATGGCTGACATACAGGTTTCTCAGTTATTAAAAAAAATAGGAAAAAAATCAGCATTCTTAAGTGACAGTGTTGGTTGTGACAATTTAATATCCTTTTTCTGTATCTTAATGGACCAACTCAAGGTGTCCCCAAATTGTTATAATGTTTCAAAAACCCACAGAATCACAAAACGGGAAAGGCTGGAAGGAACCACAGAGGTTCAAATTCCCTGTTCAAACAGGGTTGTTCTAGACCTGGCACAGGATTTTGTCCAGATGGTTCTTGAATATCTCCAGTGAGGGAGACCGCAACCTCTCTGGGTTCTGTTTTAATGTGAACCCAGAACCACATTGAAACCTGCATAGTAAGGAAATTCTTCTTCGTATTCAGGTGGAACTCTCTGTGCATCAGTTCCTGCCCTTTGCCTCTTGCCTTATTGCTTGGCACCCCCAAGAATTGCTTGACTCCATTCTCTTGACACCCTCCTTTCAGATACTTATATACATTGAGGACGCCCCATCTCAGTCCTTTCTTCTCAAAGCTAAACAGGTCCAGTTCCTTCAGCCTTTCCTCATATGAGAGATGGTTCAGTACCCTAGTCGTTTTTGGCTGGAATCACTCCAGGAACTTTGGGAGCTTCTTTTGTTGTTTAAATAACACAGTTTTGATACTAGAACCCCTTCAAAAAATTAAAACTAAAGAAAAGTTTAAAATGTCCTCCACTACGATAAGGCACCTTCTTTACAGTGTAAATCTAAGAACATTCTTATCAGTATAATAAACAAACATTCTGTTTTCTGCATACTAAATACAGAGTGAAGCATCTTACATGAAGAAAATAAGCTAGAGTGAGATAATTCTGTGATAGTTTAATTACTAGTAATGTAAATCAAATTCAAAATCCTTTCAAGGAGGATTATAGTCAGATTCACAGATTCAATGTCCATGTTTAATTTCTCACATCTTCAGAAAAGGTTTGGGTGTTCTATATATCTAAATAAAGTATAAGATAAGAAAAACCACCAAGAAAATACTGATCTAGAATTTACTATATTTATATACCTTTGGAAAGGTAAAAATATACATAATTACCTTTACTTTCGGAAACCTTTACAAATATATAATACATAATTAAAAAAAGATATTCTGCCTTAGAATAGTTCTGAGACTGCATGGATTATCTTTGCAAACTCTATTGTGCATAGTTAGACATTTTATGAAGAGAAAAAACTGTGTCTGCTGTTTCAAAAAATAGTATCATTCCAGAAGATGGGACTCAGAAGAACAGTATATTTTTAATTCCTATTTTAATTTCTATTACCATTTTAGCTGATAAGAAATTTATCATCCATAATGCAGAATGTTGTAAAAAGTAACAAGGGGAGAAAAGACCAGTGAAGCAGTTGTTTAGTGTTGGAGCTTTATCACTTTGAGATCAGGTGGTCAATGAGCTAAAGTGATTTATAGCATCTGAGATGAACTGTGATCACCTTGACTGTATTTGACAGAGTGGATTAGTTAGAGGAAACTGAAAATGTACGGTTGAATCTATGTAATCAGATTGGGCTTGAGAGAAAGGAAAAATACTGTATTATTGGGTTGAAATGCAGAACCCTCAGGATCATATAATCACAGAATCATTTAGGTTGGAAAAGAACTCTATGATCATTGAAGCAAAACATGACCCAACACTGTCAAGTCTACTATTAAACCATATCCCAAAGTGCTTTATCTACAAAGCTTTTTAATACCTCTAGGAATAGTGACTCCACCACTTCCCCAGGCAGCCTGTTCCAATACTTGACAGCCTTACCATGAAGAAATTTTTCACAATATCAAATCTAAACCCACCCTGGTGCAACTTGAGGCCATTTCATCTTGTCCTGTCACTTGTCACTTGAGGGAAGAGACTTCTCCCACCATCCCACCACCCATGCTACAACCTCTTTTGAGGTTAGCTCTAGAGAGTAGTAAGTCTCTCCTGAGCCTCTTTTTCTCCAGTCTAAACAATCCCTCAGCTGCTCCTCATAAGGATGAAATATCCCAGCCTGCTAAATCTGACATTTCTGTGTTATCTTGAAATAGTGGAGAAAATTCAGCTGTCATTTAAATTGTTTGTCAACCTGAAACATCCTTAATAATTTTTATTAAGAAAGTAGTTTATTCAGAAATGACACCCTGAGGATAATAGCTGTAGCTAGAATTTATAATATACTCCCTTAATGTAGGTTATTAATTTTCAAGACTTGGCTCTTAGACATATTTACAGTGTAAACAGCAGAACCACTGCAAAACTTAAGAAAAACAGTTTTCTTTTTGAATAAAATTGCTAACAAAATCCGTCAGATCTTTGTCAGATCCAGGATAAAACTTTTAGTAAAACTGGAAAAATGAGGAATAGACCAATAAAAAGACATCAGCTAGAGCACTGACTTAGAAAGTGGGACATACATGCTAGTTTTTAAATGCACTGGTTTATGCAAAATATGTAGCATAGACTTGAACCTGTGTCTTCCACTATCCAGCTGGAGTTTCCCAAGAAGTGGGTTTCTCACGTCTTGTTGATATGTTGTTTTTCTCATTATTAATATCAAGTAGAAATAAATGATGAAATATCAAGCCTTTTTCATGAAATCCATTTCTGGGTGTTTTTTTTCTTCCTAGCTGCAGCTGCCCACGCAGTATCTGTCTCTTACAGTGGAGATTGAACTGATTTGATTTTTTTTTTAGGGTGTCTGGTGGTTCCCAGATGAGTATATTGGGCAAGAAGAGAAGATAATAAGACTCCTTTTACTGGAATACTGACATTTAGATAAAACAGATCTACAAATGTCTCTGGAGCATTTGAATTCAAAGTAAAAATGAAAGAAAGTCAATATACTTGTTATCCAACTACTGTACAGTATGAATCATTAATAACCATTGAAATGTCAACATTAAAGACTTTGTTGTTGTTTTTCTTGTCCTGAAAATAACCATGGCTTATTTTGTTCACTTTATTCTACCTGTTCAGTGACAACAGAAGATTCTACAGACGCCAGGTGAATTCACAGGAAAGTAGAGTAAGTACAAAATACAATAACCTCCAAGCAATTACAACTAAACACAGAAGAAAATGAATGACATCACAGCATCAGCTTCAAAGACACTCCCAGGTGGCTCATTTCAGAATGTGTGTTACAGAAATAGTACAATAAGGTGTTTGAACTTTTCTATTGAATGAAATTTTTAGGAATCTTTATCAGGGAAAAAAATTATTATGTTGAAGGACAGCTAAAAATCCAAAGTCAATGTATTCCAAATGCATTTGATAAAAGGGTGAATAATAGAAGAAATAGTCTGGCTCGAGCTTTTTCAAGGGAAAATGCTGTGAAGAGAAAGAACTATGATAATAAAGTTGCATACCAACATTATACAGAGACATTGTTTTGACTTTAAAAACATCATTTTATATGTCAGAGTATGGCTTTTGCTTGACTTAATTCTTGAAACCACGTGAGTGTCACACTGATAAAATTTATGGTTGCAGTACAGTATTGGATGGGAGATAAAATTCCAAAGGCAAAATTCACAAGATAAATTAGCATGGTACAAGGCACAGTGGAGTCCAGTAGATGATCAAATGATTTTTTTGTGATGTCTGGAATAATCTATGTGGAAATAACCTAAGCAAGTAACTTACTGACAGAGAAGAAGCTTGCGTTGTGATTACAGTGGGCAGCTACAAGCTGAACTTGACCTAAATTTACAAATTTCTGCTAAACTTAGGTAAACCAAAGAAGATTAAATGTTTAAGTTAAATGGAGAGTATGGACCCTTATTTCTAAGTGTTGAGTAAAAGAGTTAAGGAGCATGACACCAATTTTTTTTTAAATGAATTTATAACCATTGAATATCTGAAATGCAAATAGCCATCTAGTTTAGTGATGTTAGAAGCTTCCACTTCTGAAATTCTTGTCCATATGAAAAGTGATAAGAATTAATTGTGGTGGACAGAACCTTCCCTGTTTGTATAATCTCCAGTTACTGCAAATTAAAGTCTTGCTGACTTTCAAAACAACTTGAAGGCACAGAAGTCACTTGGAAATCTGGGACTCCAGCTTTGCAGCATTGAGATACTTCTCAAATTTTTGTATTTGTGTTTTCCTTGTATGTTGAGAGTACAGATTTTTTTACAATAGTTTAATGAGATACGGAGTAGTTAGGAAACTATTTAATATCAGAAGTGATTTATGTTTTTCAGTTTGAAACAATCTTTCCATCAGAATTTACCTTTATTTTTATGATAAAGTGCTCAAAATAGGAATTATATAGTGAAATAAAGTAGAATAGTTTTGAATATTTTATTTTGTCAATCCACATGATTTTGGAATTTTGCTCCTCATCACAGTCAAAATAAAGAGATATTAAAAAAAATTATGCTCAGATGATGAAAATGGAACCTTTTCTACTATGAAACTACTTTCCTTTAATTTAAGCATTTTTTTATGTTTTCATACTTTATGAAATTGAGTTTGCAATTATTCTCTGTAAAACAATCAGAAAAGCTAAAGTGAAATCTCTCTTAGTGTCTCAGAGGGATTTCCATTATTTACGAAGCAATTTCAATTGTCCTTATGGGAAAAAAAAGTCTTGCTTTAAAAATTTATTTTATTATTCTTTTTAGTTAAATTTTCACAATAGTAATTTTTATTCTAAATATTTAAGAGGTTTTTCCAGGGGCATTTCTCTTCCCTAAACTTAATGTCATATGAGGACTGTAATGTTTTTGTCAACTTAAATGTTTCTGTAATAGCCTTATTATGCTCATGGAACTTGCAATGTAGTCACTGAAATTAATTTAAACATTTGCCATTATTTGTGTACATTTCATTAAGTTCCTAATAACAGAGTTCATATATAGCAACATTAAAAAAAAAAGGGGAAATTTGTTTTAAAGTTTCAGACATAGAAGAAAGAATTAGGTCTGTTGCATACAGCTGTGGGCCAAGGTTTTACTGTCATGCCTATGTAAATCAGGATTAACTTTGCTTAATGACTGGAAAGTACTTTCCAGAATGACTGTTGAACAAAACAGTAAGGGAATATTCAGTGGTGTAATTTGCCTTGTTCTTATTTCAAAAAAGATAGACAGTATTCCAGGTACACATTCAAGTACAAACAATATTAATGTCAAAGGAATTCAGGACATATTCATATAACTCAATGAGCTAAAGCATGAAGTAAATTAAACATCAAATCAAGTTCTGTAGAAAAATCTTGACACAGAAAATGATTCTAAGAACTGTAGGACTAAATGAATACTTATTTTATCCACTTAAAGTCAATAATTTTGAAGTCAAAGGCATAGTAGGGAGGTCTTACATTGCAAGTAAGAGATAACATACCAAATACTTTTCTGAAAGAAAACATGGGGATAAAAATTTGGGAAGGAATTTTCATTCCTTAACAGCTGACATACTTCAGTCTGTCCTGAAATAAACACTACTTTTTCAGTCCGCTCCTTCCATGCTAAATTCTCAAGAAAAGGTGAGCTCCCCTTGTGAGTCTTTTAGGTGAATCTTTACAAAATTGCAACAGCATCTTCAAGTTGAGAGAAATATAATTTGCATCCCTCTCTGCAGGCATGTGCAGGCCTGTTCTTTCATTTCAACAAGGTTTTTTCTTCTAAAAACTGTGATCAGGACTTTATAGCACATGTGAAGTCAAGTTCAATTTAAGCCAATTCACTGTCAAGTTATCCCTGACACCCTAGATTCACTGCTCAAATTCATTGATTTATCATGTTGAACTCTTGACAGATAGCATGTGAAAGAACTACAAGTACAAAATTGTATCCTAATAATTTCTGATTATTCTAATTTTTTATCTAATTTCTAAATTTTCTAGTAATTTGAACTTGTAATGTGTGCTGCCATATGTGATTACTATCATCCAGGTGAAAAGATCATAAAAAATGTGTATTGTCAGATTAAAAATGCCAAAGACATTCTCTTCAAGGAGAACTCAAAGGATCATTGTCATTTTCTGTTTATTTTTTGGTTCATTAGGAATTTACTGTTTCTGAGCTCTTATAATGAGACATTTTTTTCTGCATAAAATCATGTATTTTCCCCCATATAAAAATTCTCAATAACAAACAAAATTGCTTGTACATAATTTCTTTTTTCCTCAAAGCTCTAACTTTATCCCTTTGTATGAAGGGACCCTTAAATTGTAATAAAGCGTATTAAATTGTGCGAGGGTGTATTATAGAATTGAGTTCTCCTAGATTGTGTTTGTAGTTTTAATATTTCAAATAAAATTAGAACTTATCAGAAATCTCAGAACACTGATTTCCCCAAATGCTAATGTGTTTGAAGACTATTTTTCAAGTCACTGTTATCAGTGCTAAGTATGAATATTCCATCATTCAAGTGCATGAATGTAAAAAAGTAGGTACACTTTCCCTGTAGTCTGTAAAATGAAATGTGATAAATGCAGCATTATTGATAAAAAATCATATTGTATGACACTCAGGAAGAGGAATCCACTTTAAAAAATACAAGATAATTATTTTTTCTTTGCTATCAAATTGTACTTCATTCTTGGTCTGGATGAGAGTAGCATGCTGGATCACATATACAATTTTTAAAAAGTAGTAGTATTGACAACCTGCATCAGTATATCAGAAAAAATATTCAGAAATACCTTTCCAGTGGTTTTATAGTGTTGTCCTCAACACTGTTAAGGCTAAAGGCAAATGACTAGGTCACTGGCCTGTGGCTACATTAATGGAATGGGACATAAAAAACTCCGTACTTAGCATGAGGAACTGCATGTTGTGACAGACAACACTGGACAAGAGGTAGGCATAATGCCAAACATCAGGCGGTGGCATCCTCATGAGTGGGTACAGGAGCCAAGCCTCGCATGTAATTGCAGGAGATCACTGGGGACGCAACACTCATATCATATAAGTGCAAGATTACTTAGATAAAGGTATCAAAAATGTCAAAACTGAGTATAGGTATTGCAAAATGGAAATTGACAGGGAAAAGTAACTAAGGGAAAATTATTTACCTGGGAGAGTGTCAAGGTGGAGAAAGGGAGGTATACGGGTGGCAAAAAAAGAGAGTTAAGTGGCAGGAAAAGGGATAGTAAAGCATGGGAATCCTGTGAGCGAGACAACAGAGGCATTCCTATCAAGCAGCCCTATGCTTGTCCAGTGCTGTTGAAGCAGGACAGTAATTCAGACCTGTTTCTCTTGATATACAATAAAAGTTGGTATGCTTCTACAGTCATGAAGGCCAGGGTGGAAGCAAGGTGGAGTGGAAGCTGTCCCAATGCAACTGAACATCAGATAGATAGATCTAGTATCCTAACACCACAGAGCTGGTGCTCATTCCAGGCTCGTTATCATCCACAACACACAATACACTATATCTGGGAATCACAACAAAACATTCCTAAGCTCTGAAACGTGGAGGTTTTGAATCTATCATTCATTTAAACCAAAATATTTCAGAAATGTTTGGTTTGATTATGATAGTTGCTATGTTCTTGATAAGCAATTTTCTATACCTTTTTTTGTGTTAGTTTAATTATGGTAAGGTTTGTATAACTTTGGAGTATGATATCCATCAGATTCCTTTAAAGAATGTCAATGAATTAAGAAGAGTGGATGCTATTGTTACTTGGTTTGGAGAAGTATCATCAATATTACAAAAATTCATTACTAAGAAAATAATCTTCTTTTGCATGAAAAGGGAATAGTTTACATGCATAAAAGTAGTCTTTTTTTTTCTTTAATTCAAAGCAGAAAATTCTTATAAGTCAAAGAAACTATTCAAAACAGCTGTAATAGAGTGTTGGGATTTGGATAATTGTTTATTTTCATCTTCTTAATAAAAGCTGTAAAATTTATCTGGAATATGTATCTCTTACAGTAAAACACTTCAGTCCTGAAAGGTAAATGTCTCAGAAGATATATTAAGTCATAAAATTATCTGAAAAAAAATAAATAAGAGGACTGAGAAGAGAAACTTGTCTTAGTGGTCAGTAATAGTTCCCAAAACACAGTCTAGATTCAGTGTTGTAAAGGATTTGAAAACAAATAGGATCCGTTTATTCAACCATATAAATTAAGGAAAAATGAATAAATGAGGGGAAAAAGGAAATTTTTTGACAGGGGAAAATATTGAAGACAATCTAAGCATTACTCAAAACAGCTGTATTTATAGTTTTTCCTCTTGGTTTTCTAGTAACAGTGATGATCCCATTGGTCATATAAAAAATATTAAAAATTAATAGATAAAAATAGAAGCTCATACTGGAAAAGAAATTGTAAAAGAGTGGGACATGTTTATATTGAAAGAACTAGTCAATCAAAAACATGAAAATGTCAAATGACATGTATAAAAGCACAAGGCATGCCAGTTTCTAAAGGTAAGATTTAGTTATATCGTTAGGGGGAAAGAAATACAGTATTATGTAAAAAAAGGAAAGACTGGATCTCAGGAAGGTCAAGAGTTGAGAATTTATACTGAAGAAATCTGAAAATAAAGAGGTAAAATAGATGGAAGAATCTACAGCAAGTAATGGGATAAAAATATGTGGGCTTTTTCAGCTCTACCATGAATAACATAACTAATAAAGCGCTGAAGAAAACATAATAAATCCTTACATTTTAGGTAATTTGATACAATGTCATATGGAAAAAATCTTTATTTGACATAAAGATGGAACTTAGCACAAGCTTAATAACTTATTTTTAAAAAATTGCTTAAAGATTAAATGGTCTTATTGAAAGGAAAAATAATGACCTGTAATGAGAATAACTGTGAAGGTCATAAGGAATATCTTGGGACTGATTGCATTTAATATTTTCTTAATGACCTTGGTAAAACAAGTTGGAATGTGTTTAAGAAGTCGGATAAAAAATTGTAAGATATAATCAATGAAGAGTGTGAGGAATATTTAATATTAAACACCTGGATAATCTTGAAGACAGAACAACAGAAATTATGTGAAACTTATGACTGTAACATGTAAAAGTTGGATAGTAATGAGACTCAGTAGTGTTTTTTCCCAATACAAACACTGATGATGTTGAACCAAAGACTTGACTAATTTCTGAGGGTAAGTTTTATTTTTAGGTTTTACCTACAGCTGTGCAGGACTGAGTTAGGAGATCTAGGAAAGCAGCCTATTGCTTTGTTAAGCTCTAATACTCAGTAAGTTTTCACCTCAGTGAATACTGTGGTTTAATTACAAACTATTATTTAATTTGCTTAAAATTTCCTACTTTGTGATTAAATTAAATATTGTCCTGCTCCTGACAAAGAACTTTTTCATATTTCCTGTATTACTTATCTGATTTCTAAAGAAAATTATCCAGATCTTTCCATATCAAAGTTTTTTCAGCTTTACATTTTCATAATTTTTCTTAATTATTCAATATTTGGGTTATCCTCCAACTTTGATATTGTTATCAAATAAATGATAAAATCAGAATCTTAGTCTTCTGACAAACTTCGATTTCTCGACATGATGGAAAGTTCGGCTATTAGTAGTAGGAAAGAAAAAAAAATAAACCCCAAACTCAAACATATAAAACTTTTTTTGACAAAGTTGCTAGAGTTGCTAAGTTGTGACAGGATTTATCTGAGTAAAAAGAGAAATTGAAAAAGAATTTGTCTGTGTTAATTTCCTTTTCTTGTCAGTTGAATGCAATTATGCTGAATAAGGTGTCAGGTAGTTTTATACCTAACCATAACATATAACAAATCAATCTGAAAGTAATGAACTAAATAAATTATATATACCAATTGTGTCAGATTCATTGTCACCAAAAGAAGAAATCATGTATGCATTTTCTGGGGATTCATTTTCAATTAACACACTTGCTACAAAGAGCCATCTTAACTATTTGTGGACTTTTTTTTTATGTTTTAGAAACTAATTGTCTCTTTTCCTTAATGATCTTTCCTTAAAATTACTGTTGCAAACACAACAGTGACAACAGGTGATCAACACTTTACATTCTCATCATCACAGCTTGTCAACTACTTTTTTTAAGTCAAAAACCTGTTCTTCCCATTTTAACTGCAGTGGTAGATATGAAGATCAGTCACATTTTTATTCTCTTCTGATAAACCTTATAAATCAAACCAAAAAGGAACATTTTAAAGTGTCGTTGTTGTCTTCGTAACCAGAATTCCAGAATCAAAGTTGAAAGAAGTTTCCACAGTTTGGTCTTTCTAGGACATACATATTCCATGTTATTACAATTCACCCCAATGTGTTCAGTTGACCTTGGCTGTCTGGCTGATGCCTGTTCAGCTGCTCTCTCACTTACCCTCCTCAACAGCACAGTGACATAAAATGAAGAAAAGAGATAAAGACAAGGAGATCACTTACCAATTACTGTCAAAACAGACTCAACTTGGTGAAAATCAATTTAATTTATTGCTGATTAAAATATATTTATATGGTGAGAAACACGGACAAAAACTAGAATTGTAAGATATAATCAATGAAGAGTGTGAGGAATATTTAATGCTAAACACCTGGATAATCTTGAACACAACTCCTCTTCTTCCCAAAGTCAACTTGACTTCTCTAAGAACTCCTGTCCCCGCAGGGGGATGTGGAACGGGGAGTCATGGTCAGTCCATAACAGTTCCTTTCTGCTGCTGTTCCTGCTCTCACTTCTCCAATATGAGTTCTGTCCACAAACTGCAGTCTTTCAGGACAAACCTGCTACAGTGGGATCTCTCCAATGGCTGCAAGACAATCTCTGCTCCAGCACCTGGAGCACCTCCTCCCGCTCTTTCATCTCTCACCTTGATGTGTGCAGGGCTGTTTCTCTCACATTTTTTTCCTCACTCCTCTCTTTACTTCATGGCATTTCTTACTCTATCTTAAATATCTTCTCCCAAAGGTATCACCATTCTGTGGTGATATCAGCTGTAGCCTGTAGTGGATATGTTGGAGGCAACTGGAAATGGTATGTCATAGGAGTGACCCTGTAGCATCTGTCCACTTGCATCCCGTATATTGGAAATGGCACTTTTAAAAATGAAAGTTGAATTGACAAAACAGTTATCTGTATTTTGACAATTAAAGAGACTCTGGCTTCCTTAATCTCAGTAAGATGATTGTATAACAGATTGCATTCCAGTTCTTTTCTGTAGGTGTTGGAATACAGTTAAGGGTTTCTGGGGAGTTCTTCAATATTCTTTTACAAGTCTTTACATTTCAGGTATCTGTCTTCACCTTCACAACAGTTTTTGAATTATTCAGGTCTTAATTTTTCATGTTTTCTTAAATACAATTCAATGTTGAAAATGAATGTGAAAACATAAGGTCAAGGATGAAAATTTATTCCACACAATGACACCTTTGCAACAGCTCTGTTAAAGAAGAAAGAAATAGAAAAGCTTGTCAAAGTTAGGGACCTGATAAGTAATGAGGTACACTATATGGAGAAACACGTATACAAACAAGTGGAGATATTGCATTTCAGCTTCCCGTGGCTTTTCATGATGGTGCCTATTAGGCATGCACAGACGGTGACTGACGTCAGTCAGTCTGCCCTTACAACCTGTGGTTGAATGGAGACAGAAATATCAGTTCAGATTCCATCTAGTTTAATGACAGAATGCTAGTCAGCAATTTGGTGTTACCAAAGGAAGAAGCATTTTGCTCCCGGAGAATAGCTGTGTACAGGCTGGGTAGCATTGTCAAAAGGGACGTTAATTGACATTCTACCTAGTATTCCTGGTAGAACTACAAGGAACAGATGCTGAATTATTTTGGTTATTAACAGAGTTTTGAGCTGCACTGTTCATATCCCTGTGAAAATCTTGAGTCTGGCAATTCAAGGACAAAAATATCACAAACTCGACCTGTATGATATCAACTTACAGTAAAGACCCCTCCTACCCACCATCAATTGTATCATAACAGCTTTGTAACCTGTTGTAAGCTGACATCTTTCCCTGACCCTATAATTTCATATCTATGTATTGTGCCTTCATTATAAATATATATATAAACATACACATATAATAATGATATTAGTGGTACCCATTTTCCCCTGTATCTATCACTTGTGCCCATCCCCCAAACAGCATACATTAGCCCTGATATTGATAATAGAAGGCACATGTTTTACATCAATAAGATTTGAAATCCCTGGTGCTGTAGGTGAGTGCATAGTGCTTCCCAAAATAAAGCTTGTGTAACTTGTCCCCTGCGTACAGAAAGAAATTGTAATGATTTAGTTAAATCAACTCTTAAATTGATTTAAAGCAGATAAATCCCTTGTGTAAATGCTCTTAAATTGGCTTAAGGGTGGCTAATATTGATGTATCTTATTCATTTTGATCTAGAATTTAATTCTATTAAATTGGCTAAAATTATTTGTATACACTGGAGCCTCAAGTCTAGCAGTCTAAATTGAATTTCATGCTGCAGGGTCAATGGACCTCAATGAAGTTAGGACCTATACTGACACAGCAATTTCAGAAATTACTTCTGAGGGCCCAATGATCAACAACTACAAAAAATAAGCAGAAGTTTGCAGTGAATACTAATAACTAGACATTATTCTGAAGATTTTATATAAGGGATGCATTTTTTTTAAACTCTGAGCAATTGAGGCTGGTGATACACAAGACAACAAACTTTGAGAAAATGAGGACAAAAGTTAAATATATACTATTTGTTTTTCTTTCTTCTGCTTCCAGCTCAAATTTGCTTGCTGACTATTGCTGGGCCCATCAGGTTTGGCACAATACTAAGAATGAAGATATGCAAGACCATCTGTCAGTAACAGCTGCAGTTCATCACAATTTCTAGTATCTATTATGTGCAAGACAAAAGTACCTGTGCCTGTCTTGGTTGCAGAACCCAGGAAATTGCAGGTGAGAGAAGGGAAAAGGAAACATAAAATTTGCAAATACTCTTTTCCCAGAGATGATTAATTATTTTTTTTTATCAACACATAGAAACCAATATTCTTTCTTGGTTCATTTGCATTTCCAGTGTCCTACTACAGTTACTATATTCAGTCAAACGTGAATACATACAGTCTATTTTTGAGACTTCAGTAGTGCAGGCTGGTAACAGAATGGAAATAAATACCTTGAGTAACATAGAGGATAAGCAGAAAGTACATGGAAATAATAAAAATCTGTCTATTATTTCAAATATTTAAACTCCTTCTCATTATTAATTTCAATGTGACAAAAATTGCTAGTTACTCCTCAGTTAGCACTGATAAATTTGCAGCTGCACAAATACTTCTTTCTCTGATTTTGGCTTCAGTGTGTTTCTGCTAGATTTGGATTGAAATGGAAGGCAGAAGCCCTGCCTGCCTGGCACAGGCTCCTTTGCTTACAGTCCCAACAGGTTTGTTTCATTCTTCTGTATCAATGGAATTTAAAATATTTTTAAAAAAATTATTTTCCTACTGATTACATTAAAAAGGTTGTGTAAATCAAGGTGCCTTTTGAATGCATAGAGATATGGTCCCAAACAATAGCAGTTGCTATGGGAGCAGAGTGTGGTGCTTTATGCAGACACAAAGAAAGAGGAATATGGTACAGACTGGCACAGGCGCTCATTGGCTCTAAGCACAATGTTAGTTCCCTTAAATATACTGTGGTAAATCACATTTATACATCAGAGGATACAAAAGTTTATATTTAACTTAGTTCCGTTTACTTACATGTAAGAAGATTTATGGTCACTAGGAGGCTCATTAGCATTGATTTTCATAGTTCCCCACTAGAATTAATGTGTCCTTGGTATAGGAAATTATCCAGAGTTTATATAAAATGCTACCTGGAATGATTCCATGTGTACTTAGCAGATTTGTATTATCTTGTGGGGATCCAGACAAAAAATTCTGCTTTTCTGAACAATTGCAAAAATAACATTATTAAAAATTAGTGTAGTCACATATTGATGCAGTAATGAGAGTGCCAACTTTGTTTAAAATTCTAATGTTGAAAAGGGGTATTTGCAAACCAGAGAACCAGTCAGTCCAAAAAGGATCAAATATCATTATATTTCCTTCCGCGAAACATAAAAGGTCTACAGTTACTTTCATGACTAATAAGGCAGCCTGTAATGTGTGCGAGTATCTTTCCAATGTGGCTGAAGCAGAGAGAGGAAGATTGGGTTTTTAACAGATTCAGAAAGGATTTGGGGATTTACTTATTTTCAGGTTGTCTAAATAATAGCTTAGATCTTTATCATCTCAGTGGGAAGGTGGCCTTGAAAATAAATTTAACAGTTGACTTAATTTGTGCTCATTTCTTTTAATCATATTATTTTCATGAAGGAATCTTTAAAAATGATCATTTTACTCATCCAAATTCATCAGGTATAGGAACTCATCAGAACAGTTAACTGACCTTGTTATATATTTTTCCCTTTTGTATACCTTTTTATATCCTCTGGTGAAATTACGCAATTTAGCTCCCATTAAGCTGTCCTTGGAGCTTGCCAATCCATGAAAAACTCAACTAGTCCCTCTTCAGTTGTCCGATTTTTTCACACTAATATCTGTTTGCATGTTGCATATTTTTTTTTTATTTTCTCCACAACGCGAATAAGCTGTTGTTTTCTCTGGACTTTTAAAATTTATAAAAATTTACTTTAAAGGTGAAGTTGCTTCTGGAAGTGTATTGTGAGCACTTTCTTCCTGCTCCGGAGTAATAACACATGCTGACATTGTCTGGACAAGAGCGCTTCTGAAGGGACATGAAATGCACGGATACATAACTGTAGGAACTGTCATAAGATACAAGTACTTACCAGTTGTGAACTTTAGCTGGGTCTACTTTTACTGCATGTCAGGACAGCCTGACAGTGTGTGCATAACCAGCTAGTAGGGATGGTGGAACTCATTAGACCATTAGTCTCCACTGCTTTCAATATTATCTCCTTAGCCTTAGAGTGCATTAGATATTTATACACATCAGTTTTGAGTAGTAAACATGTTAGAACAATTTTTTTAAGTAATATACAAGTTATCAGCCTTCTACAAACTTGAGTGCTTAACTGGATTACAGTAAAAAAATACTTCTTTCATTTTCCAACTGTGGAAATATTTTATTCTACAGTTTCTTTTTAATAAATATTTATTTTAAACCCTGTATTTTTTTAAAAGGACTAGATCCTGAAATGGATACTGCCAGAATAATAAACACAAAATTTGGCAATATATCTTAATGTGCTTTCAGCTTCTATCACTTTTCCAGAAAAAGTGACAAAAAATAGCATCTATTGTTAGGATTCTTTTTTTTAACTCCCTTGTCTCTCGGTGACAGACTGAAGTGATATTTTTAGCCAAAACAGCCAATTTGAGCCTGACTGGATTTGCTGGTTTACTCAGTAGTGATTCAGTATTGATAAAGACTGGGGAAACCACAGTGGTGCTAGCCGGTTAGAATTTGAGATAATACTAGACCCAGAATTAACTAGATAATAAACTAGGAAAATGATTAAGCTATTTCTTTAAATGAAAGAAACTGTTAGTCTTCAGCTAGAAAACTGAGGTAATCCATATTGCAGTCAGACCTTGCTAACAGCTGTGCAAAAGGGAACATGTTTTTTTTTGTTGTTGTTTAGAAAAAATCCAGACACTGCAAGTGATGCTGACAATTAGAGGAAAAAACGCTTCTCTCCTCCCTCAGTAGATCTCTAACAGATGATGTACTTTCCTGGACAGAAATTTCCTTAGCTAAGGCAATAGTTTCACACACAAAATAAAGTGAAACATGCCAGTCTACCACCAAAAGAAGCAATCCTTCTTATGCCCTGAGACATTTATCCCAATGTTCGTTGCTCCCACCTTTGTCCTAGCACCGTGAGCTCCACAGTCGCACAGTGAACTACAGAAAAGAAATAATCTAATCTAAAATTATTCCCTTTTTTTTTCCCCTGGAGTGAATGATAGAAATTTGTATGGACATCTAAATATATGCATGTTAATTTGTGTTGAATCCTCAAATCAACTTAAACAGTCTTGGCAGAAATAGTAATTTATTACATTTTTAGTGTCTGATGATTATATTTAATAAATCAAAAGAAAGTAATAAAATAGACAATAAATCAATAGTATCAAAGGTGAATGTCCTTTAAAATGAATATTTTAAGACAATAATTATTAAAATTATATTACATACTACCTGCCTTTATTAGATTTATTATATAATTTAAATTATATTTATGTTTAAAATTTTATTAACCTACATAGATTTGTCCTTCAAATACTCTTGTAAAAATAATTTTTAAAAAAGACATGCAGAAAAATCCTCTTTAATTTTCTATTCAGAACTATAATTTTTAAATTCCTTTTTCAGTCTTCCTATGCTTATGATGCAGACCAAAACTACTTCTTTCTGAGCATGAGCAAGCTCCAAGATGTTCAAGTTTAGTTATTGTAGTTTTTCCCAAACACAGAGTCCAAATTCTTGGGTACAGTAGGGAATAGGTCACCCAAGTGGACTAGTGAAAACATAGATTCCCTATGGTATCTAGTATCTGCAGTCAAAGGATTAATTTTACTACCTATCATGTAAAGAAATTTTGGAAATGTGCATTTTATAATGAAATTGTAAAGAAATAGTAAAATGGATTGTATAAAGAAAAGCATAAAAAGTAAAGCTTGATGAATCTATTTATTCTAAGTGCTTTACTATGGAATTATACTCCCCTCTGAAATTCTGATTTTTAAAGTGCAAGAAAGAGATTCTATTAGTAGCTGAAACAGAAATAGGTAGGCTAGTCTCTTGTTTCAACAGAATAATTAAAATTCAAATCTACCAGTAAGGTTCAATTATTATCCAGGCTCTGTGATATACTAACTCTATAATAAAATGAGGATCTCTACAGACACATGAAAAACTCTAGAGACATTTTTTTGCAGTTCCTGAATTGAATTCAGTAGAAGCTTAGTGACACAAACTGTAAAATTAGATTAAATCATTTCAGCATTTTAGCAAGCATCTTTAATATTCTCCTAGTATATCAATAGGTGCAATAACGTACATTATGCGTAAAGAAAAAAGATTGAGATAAACAAATTAGACTTTAGATTAAAATACTGGTCATACCAGAGGTTCCATTTTTGTAGATGAAACTTTAAAACATTTAAATTAGAAAGACACTTACTGGCAATGCTGAATCAAGTAAATGACAGACAATAGAATAAGATTTTCAAGGCTATTTAAGAGCTTTGATAAAATAATTGCCTGGGTGTGCTTAATTTCAAAAGTGTCCTAATATAATTCCCACTGAGAATGCAAATTTTTTTTTTTTTTAATTAAAAATCCAACATGCTCCTTTCTCTAAAAGTGATGCCATCATAAAATCAGTCAGATTAGTGCTATTATACAGTTTATAATGTCTGTAGTGGTTTAACCTCAGACAAAAGTTCAATTCCCATGCAGCCACTCACTCACTCCCCCATCAGTGGGATAGGGGGGAGAATAAGAAGGGTAAAACTGAGAAAACTCCTGGGTTGAGATAAAGGCAGTTTAATAGGGAAAGCAGAAGCTGTGTGTACAAGGAAAGCAAATAAAGAATTCATACATCACTTCCCATGGGCAGGCAGATGTTCAACCATCCCCTGGAAAGCAGGGTTCCATCAGGTGCAATGGTGACTTCTGAGACAAATGCCATCACTCCAAACATCCCCTATCAGAGTTCACATGTGAGTCATCTTTCTTTTACTGTTGTATCTTAATGTAACTGACTTGAGGTTGAGACAGATTGTAAACACGAGGGCACTGTGGATGTCCCTAGCTTATGTACCAGCTGCAGAAGCAGGGATATCTTCCTTTGCCTGTCCATTTTCTAATTTGAGTTTTTTCCATAGTCTATAAGTAAAAATTATTAAACATTTTCACACGGTATATTATTATTTCAGATCACCATCTAACTTGTTTTGACCTTAGTTTGCTTCAGGACATGCCTCTGTGAATCCAAAATTCATAGGCGATTCACATATTTTGTTTAAACTAGACCGATGTTAATTGAACCCATATGCTACAAATTTTGTCACACAATGATAATTCCCAAGGATTCATAATCATTGACAGTAAAATTAATGGCCAATATATGATTGTTTGCAACAATTCATATTTACAAGATAGGATTTAAATTTCTAAATCTACTCCTTAAAAGCTTGAAACACATTGGACTCTCTATAGTAACTAGATCAAGAGGATTGTCTCTTTTAAAGAAAGGAGTAAAAGAAAAGCGAAGGAGGTTGGTAGCCTTTTAAAACTGAATCAACCACTGGAAGAAATCACATATTGTACCACAAAACCAACTGTTAGGTGACGTGATCACAAATTAATATTTTCTGCAGAAAAGCTTATTTCTTTTGGTATGTGTCTTTGTTATCATGAATGCATTAAAAGTAAAGCCACGCAAATCTTCACAGAAAAAGAACATCTGCCAAGATTTGAGAAAAATCTGTTGGTAATGAGTTTCTAGAATTAGGCATCATATAAAAAGAGCCCACTGTAAGCTGTCCTTACAAACCATCCACCTATCTATCCTATCACATATCATCTTCTACTAAACAACAGTGAAACAAAAATCCCCAAAGGTTTCCACTTCTTCCCCTTCTCTTCATTCAGAAAAAAAGACAAAAGAATTGTTTGCTAACATTTAGATAAAAATGACATAGCAGACACTTTATTGTTGTTTTTTGGACAAAGGATGACAGAGAGCAAAGGAATAATTTTGCTTGTGGGGTGAAAAATTAATAATACTGTACATGAGAAATCAATGCCCCAAAGCATATTAAAATGTACTCTAAAAGAATGGACATAAAGCTTTCTTTGGCTTTTGCTATTTGTTAGTATGGTAATGTATTAGCTCTTTCTAAACAGCTGATGGTACTGAGAAAAAAAGTTGAAGTGAAAAAGTCAGTTCCTTCTGCTTGAAATTCTTCCTTTTGCAGGATGACAATGTTCTAGCACATATATATATATGTATATATATCTATATATATATATGCATATATAAAATTCCCCCTTCAGAAAAAAACTTATTGTGAAAATTTCTAAAATTATTGTAGGTCTGCAGTTCCCATACCACAAAGTGTCATATTCTATTTAAGTGTAATTGCCTATTCAAACCATAAACCCTGTTATGAGCTCTGCACCATAAAGCCAACAAAACTGTTAACAATAATGAGCAGCACAACCTAAGTATTGCTTAGGAACATTAGCAACATTGTAGAAGAGACTGTCCAGTCTCATTAGCCATTCACCTTAAACATTGTATATGCTAATTATTCTACCTTTATTGTGCTACTCTTATGAGATCACCCCAAAACCATAACTGTCTCATCCAGAGCACTTGCAAACCTTCCTAAAAAAACTTTTGTGAAAAGTGAAATGGGCAGAAGGGTTTATCTAGAACTATTTTCCCATTCTCAGAGAGTTTGCCTAAGGGAGCTTTTCTGTTTGTTTGCAATGAATATCAAAAGATTTGATCTAAATTATTCTATGGTGAAGGTTTTTCACATGGACTCTGTTTTCAGATCTCAAGGTTCCTTGTCTTTTATTGTTACAAGGAAAGGATAATGTCTAGACAACTCTAACATATTGAAAAAGGGTCAGTACTTTCTGTACCACTGTTAGCCCCATTTCTTCTAAGTGGAGAAAGGTCAGACATGTCTAGAGAAAAGTAAGGATTAGGATATATCTAAATCAAAATGGAATGAAAAAATACCAAAAAGAAATTATAGAGAAAATCTTAGAAGAAATAACCTCAGTGAAACCAGGCAACACGGTATTAACCTGCCTTTGCAGGATGTTAATACTCTAACTTCTTGTTTTACCACCATATATAGTCGAAGTTTATATTTATGGAATAAATAAAGGAAATGTTATGTATGCTTTCAGCATGGGGAGGTGTATATTCTGAGATAAAATTTTTATTTGTTTTAAGATTACTTGGAGAATACAGAGAATAGAAAATAGTAAAAATATATTTGTATCAAGGACCTGTAACATCCTCAGAAGCTTGGAGTCAAAAATGTGTAATAAAATTTGTATAAATATATAAATAAAATTAAAACATTGGATGAAATTTTCTGCAGATTAACACAAATTCGTTTTAAACTAAACATTAAAGTGCTTTTTTAGGGGCCAGATTCATAGAACTGAAGAATTATAGAATGATCTGTGTTGAAATGGACCTTAAATATAATCTAGTTACATGTACATGGAGAAGCAAAAAAAAAAGCTTTTTTTCCAATACACAGATTAGATACCACTGAATCATATTTTGCTTGCACCATTGCAGCATATAGCTATGCTGAGGAATTATTTAAGTAGGTAATTTTGTATTTCCACTAGCAAGAGGTAGGCATGTTCTTCATCTGTTACACTGTTTACCTAGAGAAAATATTTTAAAAAAAGGAGAAAGTATTTTAAACCTCTCTGCTTCTTTCAGAGTAGTCTGTCCTGCAGTGGCAACACCATGTCTTACAGTGCTAGGTCAGGACAACCCTAAAGAGCGTCACGATTCAGTATATGTTGAGGAGATTTTTAACTACTGCCCTGAGGTCTTTATATGTGCAGCTGCTCTGTCACTGACCAGAAGTCACAAGCTTAAACTTACATGTCAAGCTTCTGTTTTCCTTAAGGCAAAAATACCAATGAGTTTCTGTTAATTTTTTTTATATTTTGAGAATACTTCTCCAGTTGCATTATAAGGTCAGGTAGCTGTTTTCTTCCCTTATGTCTTCTTACATTTCATCATGCAAATGATGAATACAGGTTGTCTCTGACACACCTCGCATTATACAGGTTATTTTGGATCAGAAGCATTTTGGCAGCTATAGCCAAATATCTGAGTTCAAATAAAAAATAGACTTTGTCTACAAGTGAAAGTTTAGATTTAATGCCACATGTTGAAAACACCATAAAATTAATTCTCTAAGTTCAGTTCTATTGAGCTTAGAGCCCAAGGAATGTATTCTCTTTCCAAATTCATAATTAAACTTCATGACCTTATTGTGACTGTAAGCTAGAAATGAGTTGCTTTGCATTGCAGTTGAACTGACTTAGTTATGTAAACAGATCTTTCCAGAGAAATAAATTAACTGTAACAGGGAAAAAAAAAAAAAAGAAATAGCAACCCCCCCCAAGAAAACTATTTCAATTGCATTAAGGCTGTCACAAGTTTACAAAGTGTCAGGTTGCTAATAGATAACCATGTCTAAAACATGGTCTTTCCATCATAGCTATAATACTGACATTCACTGACACAGCAAAACCAAATTACTATCATCATCAAGGAGCTTTTAATTTTATTTATCAACCATTTGTGTTCATACACGTTCTGTATAACAGGAACATGTTCCTTAAGTATGTGATCAGATGCATTTAAGGCATTCAACTTGGAAGTAAAAGTAAATATTTTTTCCCACTAAATTATTTCCGAAGAATTCTCTAGCCCTTGCTTTTGTCAACATCATAATCCTAAGCACAAAAATAATCTATAGTGCTGTCAGGTAGTTTTGAAAAATAAAAAGAAAGGTTTGATTATGCTGCTGCTTACTGTCATAACTCTGTTTTTATTATTAACTACACTTGAGGATGCATTGCACATTTATTTAGCAGAGTTTGTCCAAAATAGCTGTGCTAGCTGAATAGCATGAAAGAGTTGATCTGACTTGAGATATTGCTTTCCTTCCTACATTGAAGATTAATGCCTCCAAAAAGATGAAAGCAGGAGGATAAAAGTGTGATGTTTTCAAAGATAATTCTACTACTGGGAATCATAATCACTAGATGAAAATAAATAAGTCATTTTCATTATCATGTGTTCTGAAAGGAAGCAAAATTCGCTATGAAGGAAAATCAGAAAACAGGGGAAATTAAGAGCTTTGAAAAATTAACATTGATTTCAGATTGCACCTGGACTTCTATTTCCACTGTTCTGTCTTCAAACATCAGCTCATATTTGGAGACGTTTTGATAGCAGACAATAGAGAATTTAATGGAAAATATACCAGACTTAACCCAATCAAGGACTTTTCTTATGAGAACAAAAGCTTTTCATAAGTGTCCTTTTCACTTCTAGTTCTACTGCCTTGTAGTATGTAAATTCATATTATGGGTGTCATTTGTGCTCTTTGTGAACAACTTATTTTCCCAGGAAGCAGAAAGAAAAAGCCAAAATTAAATGATGAAATGAGAACTTTCTCTCCTCCCATTGCCAGTGCCCAAAACCTAAGTGAGGAATATCAATTTTTTAGCTTCACAGAGCAATGGAAATAATGTGTATAAGAAAGAAAGGAATTAAATGGAAAAAGAGGTAATACTGCACTGTGTGATGTACTGTGCTTTGCTCTGTAGTGTTATAAACAGGGATATGCCACACTGTTGATACCTACAATACATTGAATCAGCCATTGCAAAACTGATTAGATCTTCTTTCAACTCATCTCTACCTGTTAAGTAATTGATCTTGGCTTTCTGCTCTGTTTACCATTCATCTATAAACTCATATATTGTTTCTACAGAAAATTCATTTTTTGTATTGATCTTATTGTCCTATTAAAATTGTTTTCTGACTTAGTATGTCTTACATCTTTATCCCAAATTTTAACTTCCACTTCATGCTGGCACTGTATATATCCCCATAGCACTTCTCAGATTCTGCCTAGCCCAAATTCATTGTCAAATCTCCCCACTTGCATCTTCATTCTGCTAGTCGAATGCTTTCTTGTGCTAAAATGGACAACCCAAGTTTATTCTTTTTTGCTTCTAGTACAAGATTTTCAAACATCTGTCAGCCACTGGAAATCCTTTCCCAACTGAGTTTTAGTTCAGCACCTCTTTCTTCTGCAATTCATATATTCTGTATATTCTGAAATAAAAAAAATAAAAATGGGTTTTCTCATGCTCACAACGAAAGTTGTGAGTTAGAGTGAGACTGTGACAAACAATGAATATCTGAAAGAGAAACTCTGCAAATCATATACTTAATTCTCTGAATAGTTCAAGTATGTACATCAGCTTATGGATGATTATCTGAACTCTTACTATGAACTTTCAAGGTTTACCCTTCATTAACCACAGTAGCATGGACAGAACTCTAATAGTTTAAAGCCTACAATTACTGTTTATATATTCTTGTCAAAATCCTGTAGAATGGAAAACAAGTATGGTTTTGCGTGCCCTTAAACTAATATTTAACCTAATTGCAGATTCAATTATGAAAGTTTGAAAACTGTAACAGATGTCTGGAGAATTAACAGATGAGCAAGAGTGTATTTTAATAAATATTATCTGAAAAAAACAGTAGTTTGTGACAGATGAGGAGCTACTGACCCATTCTGTTTGATCTATTCTTTATTGCAATCTGAAAAAAAAAACTATTCCGGAGTAGACACCACAGTATATAAGCAGAAGTACTTTTAATATACCAATCTGAACTTCAGCGTGTCTTTTTTTAGGCATCACAGAACATTTAAAATTTACAAATGGTTTTGTTGGCTTTCCAATGAATTTACACAAGAGGCTCTGGCTTTATTGATTTCTTGGGAGATTTTGATGTTCTGTTCCATTCTCTCTTTACAATCAAACAGCAGGCAGGGCTAGAATAGAAAGGAATTAACTAGGTATAAATGATAGATAAAGGGATAATAATGATCTGTAGTTTGTTTTAGGCCGAATATGCAGTATTTTAATATTCTGTTTACAACGCACCAAAAGTTTTAGCTAAACTTTAACTATAGTTGATCTTGCTATTTATTAGTAAGCCACCCAGTTTTTCTACATTCAACTATAAGAAACCTTTTTTAATACTCAACCATTCATGTCAGTCATACATGTCAAACATACATGTCAATCTGTATCAGACCAACTGATTAACACCTAGACTTAGATGCCATTTTCAACTTTTGTCATTGGAATGGCTTTTGCCTAAAATAATACAATATTTTACTTTTTAACACAAGTTGTGATTTAGAGTCTACTTTTAAGATATATACTTTTAATAATAATCTACTTAGTTGTTGGCCTGAAATTACTCCCTACTTTTAATATTACTTCTTGATCTCTTAGTAGTCAGTCCCTTGAGGTAGAGAAGCACTTTTATTTTCTTTGAGAGATGGCTTACAGGACAAAGATACAGCCTTCATTTCCTGTGCATGTTACCCACAGTGACAAGTAAACTCTGTTTTGATGGAGGTGTAAATTTTTCCCTACAACTTCCTACAAATTTTTTATCGTGGAATCTTAGCAATAATAATCTTGTGTAGCCCTGTTGACTCCATCAATTTTAGCCTGGATGAAGAGATAAAAACATTCAAGTTCTGCCACTTCAATTTTTGGAAGCTTTGTCTTCTGCCCTTAACAATAAACTATACCACAGAAAAATGTTGTATCAACTTCCTCAAAGAAGACTGAGCAAGGAAAACTAAACATTGAAATTATATGTCAATATTGCAGTTGCTTTCAAACAGCTTCAAATCAGAATCAACATCTTCATGGTGTAAGGATTTTTACAAACACACACAAAAATTACAATGCCTCCTCCAGGTAGTGTTTTTGTGGGGATGGATTTCCCCTTAAAATTTGTCCTAAAGGTTTTAGGAAAATATTAGTGTTTTTAAGAACTGTAATAATGAAATATTTTCCTGAGGCTTCAGTCTCCAAATAGACTGCTAAAAACCTAGAAAACAAAGGGGTCCAGGAAGGACAGACATGCTTCAAGAAGGAGGTCTTGAAAGTACAGGAGCAGGTAGTCCCACTGTGCCGAAAGGTAAGCCAGCGGGGAAGGCAACCAGTCTGGCTGAACAGGGAGATTTTCAAAGAAATTAGGGTAAAAAAGAGAGCCTACCAATTATGGAAAAAAGAGCTGGCTGCTCAGGAAGAGTTTAGGAGTATAGTTAGGTCATGTAGAAAGAAAATTAGAGAGACAAAGGCATAGCTTGAACTTAATCTTGCCACTTTTGTGAAGGATAACAAAAAGTCCTTCTACAGATGCATCAATAGCAAAAGGAGGGGCAAGGAAAACCTCCATTCTTTATTGGACATGGGCAGGAACATAGTTATCAAAGATGAGGAAAAGGTCTTCTTTTTATTTAACACCTTCTTTACCTCAGTTTTCAACAGTAAGACAGGTTGTTCTGAGAACAGCTGGCTTCTGGAGCTTGTAGACAGAGATAAGAAGCTGAATAGCCCCCCTATAATCAAGGAGGAAACAGTTAGTGACCTGATGAGGTGCTTGGATCCCCACAAGTCTATGGGACCAGACAGGATCCACCCAAGGGTGATGAGGAAGCTGGCGGAAGAGCTCACCAAGCTGCTCTCCATCATCTACCAACAGTCCTTGTTCATTGGGGAGGTCCCAGATAATTGGAAGTTGGCGAATGTCACGCCAATCCACAAAAAGGGCCTGAAGGAGGACCTGGGAAACTACAGGCCCCTCAGCCTGACCTCAGTGCCTGGCAAGGTTATGGAGCAAATCATCATAAGGGCAATCACACAGCACCTACAGGATGGACAAGGGATCAGACCCAGTCAGCATGGGTTTAGAAAGGGCGGGGCCTGTCTGACCAACCTGATGTCCTTTTATGATCAGGTGAACCACCTGGTGGATGAGGGGAAGGCTGTGGATGTAGTCTACCTGGACTTCAGCAAAACCTTTGACATCATCTCCCACAGCATACTCCTGGAAAAGCTGGCAGCCCACGGCTTGGACAGGGGCACTCTGTGCTGGGTTAGGAACTGGCTAGAGGGCTGGACCCAGAGAGTGGTGGTGAACGGTGCTGCATCCAGTTGGCGGTCGATCACTAGTGGTGTCCCCCAGGGATCAGTGTTGGGCCCAGTCCTGTTTAATATCTTTATTGATGATTTAGATGGGGGTATTGAGTCCACCAGCAGCAAGTTTGCAAATGACATTAAGTTGTGGGGGAGTGTCGATCAGTTGGAAGGCAGGTTCTGCAGAGGGACCTGGATAGATTGGAGAGTTGGGTTGATTCCAATAGGGTGAGGTTTGACAAGGCCAATTGCTGCGTCCTGCATTTTGGCCACAATGACCCCCTACAGCACTACAGGCTGGGCACAGAGTGGCTGGAGAATGAACAGGAGGAAAGGGACCTGGGGGTTCTAATCAACAGAAAGCTGAACATGAGCCAGTAGTGTGCCCAGGTGGCCAAGAAGGCCAATGGCATCCTGGCCTGGATCGGGAACAGTGTGGCCAGCAGGACAAGGGAAGTGATTCTTCCTCTGTACTCAGCACTGGTGAGGCCACACCTGGAGTACTGTGCCCAGTTCTGGGCCCTTCAGTTCAGGAAGGATATTGAGGTGCTGGAGAAGGTCCAGAGAAGAGCAACAAGGTTGGTGAAGGGACTCGAGCACAAATCCTCTGAGGAGAGGCTGAGGGAGCTGGGGTTGTTTGGCCTGGAGAAGAGGAGCCTCAGGGGAGACCTCATCACTCTCTACAACTCCCTGAAAGGAGGTTGTAGCTGGGTGGGGCTTGGTCTCTTCTCCTAGACAACTATCAGTAAGACAAGAGGGCATGGTCTTAAGCTGTACCAGGGGAGGTTTAGGTTAGATATTAGGAAGAAATTCTTTACGGAGAGGGTAATGAGGCATTGGAATGGGCTGCCCAGGGAAGTGGTGGATTCTCGTTCCCTGGAGGTTTTTAAGATGGGACTGGATGCGGTACTTAGTGCCATGGTCTAGTAGCCACAGTAGTGTTGGATCAAGGGTTGGACTTGACGATCTCAGAGGTCCCTTCCAACCCAGCTGATTCTATGATTCTATGATACCTCAATCTGGAATAACTGCACAGTGTAGGCTACAATATATCTGATAAACTGCTTCCACACAAGCAATGTGAGGTATTCAATAGGAATTTATGACTCTAAAGATGACTAATATTTCCAGAAAATTCCTAATTATACCCTGAACTTAGACTTCCTAAAAACTTGGAAATTAAAATTTTCCCTTAGGAGTTAAAACACACACACACACACACGCACGCACACACACACTCACACACATCCTGTCTTGTGAAAACGTTGTCTATTGTCAACCTACAAAATTTACTGTGATGCACAACACTCTTCTTATAGAACATATAATTTAAAACAATAATGAGGCAATCTGTTGCTGTAAACTACTTACATTGGTAGGCTAGAAGCCATTGGCCACTGAACAGAATCTACTGCTGTTCACAGTGATAATCTTATTCAAATCTAATAACAGTCTGTACTAGTTTTGACTGGGGTAAGGTTGTTTTTCTTCGTTGTAGCCTGTATGATATTATGGTTTGAATTTGTGACAAAAACAATGTTAACAGCATAGTCACATTTTAGTTAATTCTAAACAACAGCGTTTGAACAGCATCAAGGCTTTTTCCCATTCTCTCTACACCCCACCAGAGTGGTGCTGGGGATGCACAAGAAACTGGAAAGAGACACAGCTGGGACAGCTGACCCCAACTGACCAAAGGGTTATCCCATATCATATGGTGTCATGCTCAGCTTATAGAGTTGAAGTAAGGGTCATTGGAAGAAGACATCTCCAAGTTCTCATTTTTCTGCTGTCACACGTTCTCTTAATTTACAAAGGAACTCTTGACACAGTCATGATCTTTCCACATGATGGAGAAATACAGCCTGAAATTTGTCCCCCTCGTTTTTTTTTTTTACCATCTCATATTCACCCCTCTCGTAATTTTCCCTCTTCTTTTTCTTTTTTTTTTCCCTTTAAAATACTTTTATTTAGCAGCAGAGAAGTGGAATCACAGACTTTCCACTCTATCTTCCCCAGTAAAATGATATGGTGACGTAAACTATGAGATCATCCCACAAGCTGTCATGAATTATATGAGTTTGCAAGGCAATTTTGATCAAGAAAAACAAGAAAATTTTAGTTTTCTTGAGGAGAGAGGGGAAGTTTCTTTATGATAATTCAAAGAACAAACCCCTCTTTGAAAGATTACACAAATGTCATTTTATTCAAGACCATTTATTACCATTACACCATTATATATCACAAGTCTTGGATAATATGTTTTGAAGAGCACTTATATATACGACATGTGTTATAACAGATCAGATCATCTACGCATGCAAATTCCTGTGACAGAGTTAATACCTGTTCTAATATGAGTCAGATAATAAAATTTAAAACCAGGCTAAGTAGTCTGGAAAAATTGTCTAATATGTCTAAATATAACAACATGTCAAAACAGATGTTTTTAAAAAAATACATTATCCTATTGCCTGAAATGTCAATCAAGATTGGAATTAGAATCAGATTATTTGAAAAAAAAAACCAAACAACCTGTTGTGGGGCTTGCTGCCATGATCAGGATTTACAGGAAGGAAAACTTTGATGGGGCTTGAGATGGTTTGAGAGGGTTTTTTAAAAAATTTGATATTTCAGCAATTAAGGTAGGTTCTTCATTTAAATATTCATACTTTATGCATTATGAATATGTTTTTCTGCATGAGGCATGTACACAGCCTCAAAATAATACAAGTCCTTTTTCCATCACAGAGTAGTACTTCTTAATAAATAAAAAAGGAAAATAAGATTTTATAATTTTTAGGACAATTAATTATATTAGAGATATTTTCAATTTCCTCATAGGTCAGGCAAGCAATTTAGACCACAGATTCTGAAAGAAAAATTTTCTCTGTTTTACAAGTGACATTTGTAGGGCATATGGTGCAGCTGACATTTCTTTTTCTAACATTACTTGCTAATATTTTCAGAGGGATGAATTACTCTTCCACATCTCAACCATTACAACTGCACAGAGAGACAGATGTGTTTGCTTCTGTTTTGCTTCTCAAGGAGTATGTGTACCGTGAATTTTTAATGTACTTTTTATTTTCAGATGGTGCTGTCTGAAAACAGGCTAAAACTACTGGAGTCTTTGGACTGATAAAGTGTTATGGCACGACAATGAGAAGTCATTCTTTATAGTTAAAGTATACTCTGAGGTAAATACCATCATTAATTTGCTCTAGGTTAAATTACTGTGCAATTTTTTTGCACAAAACTAAAAAAAAAAAAACAAAAAAAAAAAAATAATTCTGTTTTACTATTCATTGTTGCAATTTCATGCTATAAGCTCCACTGTAATGCACATTTATGAAGGGCTCTATGGAGTCTTCAGATGTTTAAAAACTCTATCAAAACTACAAATCAAATTTAAGGTCTATTCACAAGAGTAAAGTTTAGGCATATAAAATCTCAGATGCTTTAATATTAACTTTCACTGCCTACAGAATTTCTGAGAAATATTGAGCAACTGAATAGCTGTGTCTTACTTCTTCTTCTAAGTATTTCTTCAATCTATTCACATTAGTGGATGTGATCAAGATGAAAATTCTACTTCTTCATCTTCTAAAAATTTAATGCTATCAATTGTGGTTTTTTCCTTATGGAAGAGTTGGGTTTTATGAACAGAGTTCATTTTATGAAGACAATGTGTGAAGATCTCTGAATACTTTGTTCAACTAAAAGTTTATACTGGGTCAAAAAAAAACCAAACAACCAAGACAGGTTACAGAAACTTGGAACTTTCTTGATTTTTGTTACTTTTGTGCAAAGAATTGCCCACATCACCTTCTCTGATACGAATTCAACTTATTTGAAAAATTAAAGTAAAGGTAGATGTGTAAATACATCTCAGGTCAAAGCTCCATGTACACTTAGGCATAACTAGAGATATTTCTCAGGAAAAATCTTCCAATTTACAGGGGATTTTTAATGAAAGTTTTGAAGCTGCATCTCAAACTGAGTCACTAAAAACTGAAGTTAAACCCTGATCATTAATTGACAAGTCAGCCATAACCAGGAGATACTAATTTAAATATAAAATTAAGTTTCTTATTACCACTCTGGCATTTTAAGGAATTTATGTGTCTGAGATTTCACACTTCATGCTTTAGGATCACGACACCTGTAACTTTCAGAGCCACTTGATCTTCAAAGCTACTTTGCCTCTAGACTGAAGATATCAGTAAGAAAGTCTTCACCTCAGTGGTTGAGATTAAAATCTCATTTCTGACATCAAGACTGATGACAATGCAGGGGTAAAATCTTTAGTTTGGGATGTGATAATACTAGGAATATGACTGTTATAATATATGTATACATTCCACTTCTTCCACTTGACACACCTCTTTTCATCCAAATTTGTTCTTTTTCAGCTAAGACAGCAATGCCAAACCATCCAATGAATAGCCTCCTCACCTCAGGAATTATTGAAACAGAATCAAATGTGCTTTACAACATCAGAACATGCAAGAAAGCAGGTAGTAATATGATGTTCTAGAGGACTAAAAGAAATACTTCCTTTGTTTCTTGCCCTGGGAGCATTTTACTTATCTCCCACACCATTTTATTAAAAGAATAATAGAAGACACACACATTAATGGTAGTGCATGACACACAAGACATGATGTAATTAAATTTCATTGCTGTTGCAAAAGTGTATAGAAAGTAACTTTTTCTGTTTCATATAATGCTGATTGCCCTGCATGTAAGCTGAAATGATCAGCAGGGGATTACAGTAACTGAAGAAAGACAAAGAATCTGTACCTTGGAATTTTCAGTAAGAGAAAAAAAGAAACGGAAAGGAGGGATTTGTAATAGTGTCATAGGATACAATAAATTCTTCACTATCATCACCCTAATGCTGTCAAGCCAATTTTCAAGTTTCATTCCCACTGTGCAACGTAGTGATCAACATTCTTTTCTCATTATATTAAGTTCTCCATCATTTTCAGTTAGAAACCCTGTTGCTTCATAGCTGATAGGTCTGTATTTTACTGATTATCATATTATTATTTTGTTATTGATATTCTTTTTCTTCCCCCATATTCCCAATCTCCATTTAAATAATTTTGTTGAATCATATTTTTACTAAATTTAGAAGGAGTAAATACTTGTACCTTACAGTCCTGTACTTTGTTTTGCCTATTACACTGTGAGAAACATAGATTTTTTGAAGGGCAACACAAAGAAAACAGACTTAAGGTACAGTCTGTGCTGTTCTTTACAATCTTTTAATATTACGCAGACACATTTACAGATAACAAGTAATTGCTGAAAATTAAATACAACCATTTGGTGTTTACAGTAAATAGTAATTTCATTTTAATCTAGATGAAGTTCTGCTTGATGCCTACATTTGCTTAATACGTGAAGAAAGTTTCAGTGGGTGTTTCAGTGTTAGTAATATACTATAACTTTGTGTACTTTTTCTTCTTCCTACCTATTTACTAGAAAGTTAAGACAAAAGTTTTCAGTGTAAAACTTTCACACATCTTACTCTGTCAAATTTTCATTTATTTAGGAGTGTATGTACTTTTGTTTATTTAAACATTTCCATCTGACGAAGTATCTGTTTTCACAAACATGACCTTTCTCTGTGCTGATGCACTTTCCCTCTTCCTTCTCCATGTGGATTCTTCTTCATGAACTCAATAACATAGATCATATTGTTCTATCATCCTTTACTCTCCTTTTAGTTCATTTGGAATTATGACACATTATGTTCAGCAGGGCAACATTTCATCAAGAACAGGAATAAGTGAGGTCTTATGATTTTTTTCACATATTAGTGGAAACTGAGTATTGATGTAAGTCCATACATTCAATTTGTTAACATCTGTTTATTGGCTTGGAACCAGAGAAAAGTGCTGGCTGCTCTATAGATGTGCGTTCACATCTCATGTTCTGAAAAGCCTGGAAATAAAAGAAGCCTTATGTTTCAGTCCTCCAAAACAGAATCAAACTTTATTCTTCCTTGACTTAGAATAAAACCGTAAGAACTGCAAGTGTTTTCGCAAAGTCATTGACACACATTATAAAAAGTGGGGTATGTAGGTACTAGTGAGATGATTCATGGCAACACAATCCTTATTACATCAGTATGGCCCTATAATTGATTTAGTTAATGGCACCATCTGCTCATGTCTGGTGTTTTCCTTCCAGTTAGAGTGATACATCATACATTCAGTTTTGTAAGTTTAACCATGTTTTGTGTCCTCTGTCCCATTGTTTGTTCTGAATTACCTTTTTCTGTTTACATCCATTATTTTAAGAATCTTTTGCTTTCGAGGAAATTAACAGTTTTGGGATAGTCAGTTTAACTCTCAGAACTCCTTGTCTTTCAAAGTCATAAGTGATTTTCTTGTGGTGACAAAATGCTGTTGCTTAATGCAGAAACCATCTAGTATTGTCTTTGGTTGTAAACCTATGATATGTTAGGTCTCAAAAAAAATACTTGACAGTAGTAATTTTCCCTATGCTGCCAAAACACTGGGAATGGAAGAAAAAAGAAAAAAAGAAATAGAAAATTGCAGTCTATTTTATGTAGTGGGCATATAATCACAGGTAGTACATCAACTTCAGCCACAGCTGACAGTAGTATCTGAACAATAAGTTATGCATCTGGGAATATGTTAGTGAATGGTTTTTCACATCTTGGGAAGAAAAGAAGACATTACTTGAAAACTACCTCAATGAAATTACAGTTTCTTTCCAACATGATCTTCTGTAACCTCTAATTCAAGGAAAAACTGTTAGAAGCAACCAAGAGCAGTCACATGTTTACATGCCAAATACATCTTAATGAGTCCTATCTCTATGTTATTTTCTCACAAATACCAATACAACTGGGGAATTTTTTTCTTTTTGACTACAAATATGTTGGTGCAAGCAGTAAACAAACAGTGTCCTGAGGGACAGGAGCCAAAAAGGGTCTGAGCAGACTCTGTACATACTGTTGATTCTTTTTTCCTTCGAAATTACATAAAAAGTAATTTGACGCCTGTGTTTGAATTTCTACCAAATAGGCTCTTTAACTCATCTGTAGAATAGAAACATAATTATTATCAAAATTATTTTGACCTTCTTAGTCTTAGAAATCAAAATACAGTACATATCCTCAAAAGAATTATGATTTACAAGATTTAAATTTATCAAAACAGAAAATCACCAAATCAAATACATAAAAGAATATAAAAGACATTTGCTTTGTACTTTTAATTCCTTGCTTGTCACCTATTCCTCTGATGTTTGAAATAATATTTGAAACTTAAGATACAGTAATAGGTCTGTTTGCAGATACACTTCAACCATAAAGATCTCGATGAGAATCTGTTTCACATGTGTGCATATGCCATGCTGAGAAGGGCATGTTAATTATATCCTGATAAAGGGAGCCCATAAAAGATGGGTCAAGTGTATTTTTGAAAAATGGCATCTACAATTAATTTCATTATGTGCAAATACATTCATACATTATATTCTAAAAGAACTGAAGAAAGAAAAACTTCCCCCACTCCCTAATAGACAAGAATACTTTCTTGGACAACACACTGATTTTTAAGGGATCTATTAAACAGAAGCTACTCACCATTGCTACTCACAATGGCTACTCACTGTGTGCCATAATTTCTGCAATAACACATCAGTACTATAATGACAGTCAAGGTCCATATAAATTACTGAATTCAATTTTAAACCTTGCTCTGGTATTTTATTACAGGTGGTTTTATCATTACTATTATGTCATCCATGATGCATATGTCTATATCTATATATATCTTCTACCTCTTGTCTTTATAACAGCACTATTGGAATACCAACATCCATTCACAGTGTTAAAATTTTTGTATGACATAAAAGCACACAAAGGTGTGCAGGGATATTTCTAGGGTTTAGTCTTAGAATAATTCTGGAAATATTAATGTAATGCATAAACTATGCCAATTATGAACAACCTTTCAGAAAAAAACCTTCTGGTTTATGTTGCGATATCATACAGGGATAGAGTTGATTAATTACAATGCGTAAAGTTATAAAAGTAATTTACCATGGTATAATGACTGTTCAGGTACATATGGCATATTTAAATGCATAAAATAGAACAAAAGCCAGTAGAGCATCCCTGTTCATTTTAGGACACATAACCAAGCATATTTTATGAGAGGTTTGGTAAAAAAAAAAAAAAAAAATCATGAAAATAAATGTAAAAAAAAAAAAAAGAGATGGTACTCTGCATTTACTTTTCACTGAGATTTATCCTTTATAGAAAGTAAGAAAGAATATTCTAATAAAGGAAGGTCGTTAGCTTTTACTGGTAAATTTTAAGAAAACTCAGAACTCGAGGACATAGTGAAGTTGAGTACAAGGGGCCAGAAAAGGCCTTAACTCTGTGTGAGCACTGTTCAGCAATAACAAAAACATCCCTGGATTTTCAGCACTGTTGCCAGAACAAACCCAAAACACAGCCCCATACTAGCCACAATGAAGAAAATTAACTCTATTACAATCAAAATCAGCACACAAAGGCAAGCACTCAATGCACCAGGGGTAGACTGATGCCCAGCAGTTCCTGAGCAGAACATGACTAACGGTCCTAAAATCCCCTCTTTTTCCTTTTATTGCTGAATATGACATTATAGGGTACCAAATATCTTTACAGTTAGTTCAGATCATTTTTTGCCTTTTTCTTTCTCAGCCTATTTACTGTGACAGGGGCAGAATGAGAAACAGAATCATAGAATTATAGAATCATTAAAGCTCAAAAAAGTTGGAAAAGACCTCCAACCTTTGATCAAACAACATCACGTCAACTAAACATTAAGGGCTACATCCAGTCATTTCTTGAACACTGTCAGGGATGGTTACTCCACCATTTCCCGGAGCAGCCCATTCCAATAGTTGACAGCATTTCAGTGAAGAAATTCTTCTTAATGTGCAACCTGAACCTTCCCTTGTTCAGCTTCAGGCCATTTCCTCTTGTCCTGTCGCTAGTTGCCCAGAAAAAGAGGCTGATCCCCATCTGGCTAAAACCTCCTTTCACGCAGTTGTAGAAAACAAAAGGTCTCCCCAAGACTCCTTTTCACCAAGCTAAACAGCCCCAGCTCCCTCAGCTGTTTCTCATATGTCTTACTCTCTAAACACTTCATCAGCTTTGTTACCCTTTTCTGGACACACTCCAGCATCTCAATGTCTTTCTTGTAGTGAGGGGCCTGGAACTAAACACAGCACTCAAGGTGTGGCCTCAGCAGTGCCGAGTACATGGGGACAATCATAGCCCTAGTCCTGCCAGCAACATTATTTTTGATATGAGTCACAATGCCACTCACCTTCTTGGTCACCTGGACACACTGCTAGATGATGTTTACATGGCTGTTGACCAGTATGCCCAGGTACTTTTCCACTGGGGTACTTTCCAGCCACTCTTTCCTCAGCTGTAGCACTGCATGGGCCTATTGTGGCCAAAGTGCAGGACACAGCACTTGGCCTTATTGAACCTCATAACCTTGGCCTCAACCCATTGATCCAGCCTGTCCAGATCCCTCTGTAGATACTTCCTATCCTCTAGCAGATCAATACTCCTGCCCAACTTAACTGAGAGTGCAGAAGTTGTTGATCCTCTGCAGACACGGTCCACAGTGCAATCCACACTGTTTTGGACAAAAATCTAAAACACAGCACCTAATGAGCTGTTATGAAAATAATTAACTCTATCATAGCCAGACCCAGTACACCAGTTTAACAATTAGTTCTTAGTACATTGTTTTCACCTATTAGTTCTTAGTACATTGTTTTCACCTAATTCCCCCGTACTTAACAGTATCTGTCCAATTCCTACAAACTCAGCAGTAAGAGTAATCCACTTCTGTTGAATAAATTCCTACTAGTTCAATTCACAGTCTCCAGTAATGTCATGGAACTTCTTTGTTTATTGCGGTTTGCTACTCTACGATATTCTGTCTGTATATTTGTTCCCTTCTGTATTTAATTTAATTAGGAAATACTGACTGCAATTTAATATGGACATAGAGGCTGGATGAGAAGTGGATTGCTAATATTAGGATTGTCACCTGCTGTCTACGTTGAACTCATGACAGGACATAGGTTTTGGCCAAAAATTTGCGATACTTGGTCTCAGAGCTTGAGTTTTTAATGAAGGCTCTGTGGACCTTTCTGTAAGTGATTAGTCAGAATACCTGACACAATCTGATAACCAGATGGCAAGAGCAAATATGGAGACAGTGACCAATTGAGATAGTAACATAGGGCAAGAGTTCTGAAAGAAGATTACATAAGGTATATATTAATTAGGGTAGAAGCGATTAGCAGAGCATAATGATTAAGAGACATAATTTTGAAGGGTATATAGAATGCAGATGCCCTGAAACTATTTGACAGAGTAATGAGCTGAGAAACAAAGGGTATGAACCAAAGCTAAGAAAAGACTAGTCAGCAAGGGACTTCAGGATAAATTTCTTCACACAGAAGGTAATTAATATATAGCACTACAAGCTATCAGGTGGGGAAAAACTAACCCTCAAATGCTAAACATATCTGAAAGAAGACAGATAAGTGTATGAGCTGGATAGACTAATTCTCTATATTATCTCTGCCACCAGAATGGCGAAGGTAAAGCATTACTTAAATTAGTAGGATAATAAAAGAAGTTGTTTCAGTAAGACAATGTTAAACACCAAAGGCAAGCACAATAAGTTTAGTAGTATAGTTCTCCACCAAAAAAAAAACCCCAAAAACAAAACCCAAAACAAACCCAAAAACAAATTGCAGGATTTATGTTACTCCAAAATATTTTAAGCGAAATGTTTTTTCCTGTTTCTACTGCTAACACAAAAAAAATAACATTTTTGGAAGCATCTCCCATGGAAGTCTTGTCTCCATAAGGAGGGAACAAAACAGGCTTGTTAAAAGCCACAATTCTTCCTGGAAAGCCAAGACCAGAAACTTTAAAACCCAAAAGTTTCTCCCTGTAATTTTTTAGCTGAATTTCCTGTTTTGGATCCAGTCATGGGGCAGGCTGAGTGTGTCTTCAAGAGAAGATATCCATAACATATTTTACCAACCTAGTAGCAGCAACTGAGCACTCAAAAAAATAGGCTATGTGTTAGCCCACATGGCTGTCCAGCACTGAGCATAACGGTGTTCCTTCATTTACTCAACACAAAAGCCCCAAAAAAGTTCTTCTGCCTTTTTCCACTTCTACTTACCCCTGCAACAAACAGCCAAACCAAAACTACCCTTCACCACGCTGCATCCAGCTCTATTTTTATCTTTACCATCCACCAACCTAAACCAACCCCCCACTCTACCTTTTTTTTTTACCTGCAGCATATGCTGCAAACACCTTGAGACATCCACTCCCACTTCACTAGAAAGAGTTAGGTTCTCCCAGAGCAGCATGAATTGGCACTTTGTGAGTGTGTTTCTGGACACCGCAGGCCAGCACTTACATGCTACTCTGAAATATCTCCTAAAATCCAAGTGGCTGTGTACAGCTGGTAGGGACCAGCTGCTGCAGAGCAGCTGATACCAGAACTACATCACCATGCTGTTGGGAAATTTCAGCTTAGGTAGCCCAATCTGCTGTTACATAACAGCCAATTATTGGATGTGGAAATACCAGTCACCAGTTTTCCTCTGTCTAAAAGCCTGCTGTATGTGAGAGCTGCACCCACAGTATGCAGTGACACAGATTGATGCGTGGCTGTGAATTCTCGCTGCTCCCCTCTGTGCTTCCTGCAGCTCCTGAGCAAAGACAGGACAAGTAAGATGGCACTGGAAGTAGCTTATTCCTTTCTAAGCATAGAAGCACATAAACTAAATATAGCTGTCTTAGAGATTAGTTCCGAAGTGTATTAGAACATCAGCTAAGTTATTTAACAGCTTCAACTTTCAATGGTGGAAACTGGAATAACTTCAAAATATGCAGGGACAGGAGAGTAAGTAAAAGAGTCATGTATATAGACTGAGTAATATATTGTCTGACATCAAAAGCATTAGCTTTCATCATCCTGCAGATGAATTTATGTGCTAAAAAAGATATTTATTAATATCAGATGCTTTATGAACAATATCTAAATAACATAATGTCATGCAAATTTAAATTTCATATTGTTCCACTCTTCTTTAGCTTCCCTCCCCACTCAAAAGAAAGTAAATCAAAACAAACTGTCAATATTGGATTTTCTATATTTAAAATTTCAAAGTGCTTCTACAAGGCAAACAAGGTAAACAATTGAACCTCTACAATTCAATTAATATTATTTATGCCACTGTATCCTAAAATCCAGCTTTTATGGAAAATTTTGTTTTCTGTATTTCCATAGAACATGTTTAAGCTGGATTCAACTAATCTAAAATTAACTGCAATAATTTTTTAAGTCAAATGGCTATGTAAATATTTCAAAATTATTATTTTTAATTAGGCTAATGGAGCTTAAGTAATTTCTACATTTCATATCTCTAAGTTTTTTTTTACGTAATAAAGGAATGTAGATCATTCTATAAAAAGCTTTTGAAGAGATTTATATACTAAGAAACCAAAATGAGCCATTATCCAACTCAAGTGAATGACCTTTATTACATTTAAGATCATCAGTCAGGATGATCTACGAGTTTGAAACCTAGATCCTCTCCAGACTGATGTGGAGTTCAGTCCAAGAGTAACAGAACTTGAGTTGCAGTATAAATGCAGGAGAAGGAGACTAAGTCAGCTTATAATAAATGATTCTAGAAATTATTTATTACATTACTCCTTTTCTCTAACTCACCAGAACAGTGGAAAATCCTAGGGGAAAAAAAAAATAATCTCTAGCATGACTACTTCAAGTGCTGAGCCCAGAGGTGGTTTAAGGCTGGTAATCACATCAGAATCTATTCCTAGGTTCACTCAAGTTTCTCATCTACATTGACCTTCCCTTCAGTTTACTGTGCTAAGAATTATTTAAGATTAACAATTTGCTGCATAACTGAGCTAATTAGGCTTTGTCACATGTCAGTAGCCAAGCAACCACAAGTATTTATATACATATACACGCAAAAATATACATACACACACATAAATGTTTTACAGAGAAAAATATAAATCAGTGGAAAATAAAAAATACTGCAGACTTAGTAAGTAAACAAAAAATTACTGTTAGATTCCTCTATGTATGTACATGCAATAATCAAACAAATACAATCGTCATCAATTTAGTTTCTTAATGAAACTAGTATTAGCAATTTGACTTTCAAAACCTTGGTCCCCCATCCCCTAAACAATTTTTAAACTTAGAGTTTATCAAAATGGCAATTGGCTGTACTGCAACTGGCTGTACTACAACTGGCAGACAAGTATTTAGTAACGCCAGTGAAGGAAACAAAGTGCCCTAATCAAGACCGCTTGAATTGCCTCATAACCTGCAAATCTAATCAGCTGTATGCAATTCTGGCCAACAAATACAGCAGTAGACAGGATCCAGTGGCCCAGTCAAAGGCACAGGAAATAACAGTGGCCTTGTTAAGTTACATGAAGAACAGAAGGCGGAAATATGGAATGAAGGTCTGTCCCATTAGTAAAGCAATGTTGGAAGGGATGAAGAAAAGATTTTAGTATAAATAAGGAACTGGAGAAAACAGAGATTTTGAGAGCAGGAAATTACACTTGTATTTAGGGCATGCAAGAAGAAACTTAGTGTATTTTAGCAGAGTAAAAGAGATCCAGACAACCTACTTAAGTCTGTTCCCACCTGAAATATTCTACAAATCTAAAAGAGGAAGAATCCAGTGTACAAAACACACTGTTTCATCATAAATGTGACTTCAGTAGTTCTAATGCTCCCCCAAAAAATTTTTCCCCGAAATTCTGTTTTTTCAGATCCTATTAGAAGATTCATGCCTTATTCCATGCCCATGCATCACCAAGGTGCTTTGTACTCAACTTTTTAAGGTTTTCTAACTTTTTGTGAAAAACAAGTATTTCCCAAAATACATTGTCATTGATATTTCTGTAGCAGTAAGCTCAGGTCCTAATTTGAGTACTTTATTATATGACAGTTAGAAGCCTAATTTCTCTACTTGCTGCTGGCTTTAGATCTTGTTAGACCTAGAGTTACTGGTAAAGAAGACCTAATGACTTTGCAGTGTCATTTTAGTCCCTGACTGTGGGAGGATTTGAATTTCCCTTTTGAACACCATGATTCCTACTGATGGGTGCTCTACTTGAGGCAAGAGAGTGTGCTTAATGCTTTACTGAGAAATTATAAGAAGTATCCTTGTAAATACTTTTCAAATTTTTTTCTGTTATTTCAACTTGTGCTAGCAGGTAAAAGGTACGACCACTTTCTAACTACAAAACGGGCTATTCTGCTAGCTTAACAGAAAGACATTCATGATCCTTAAGGATGAAAAAGTGGTAATTTATAATTTCTTCACCTAAGGTCTTGTAACTGATGAGTGATGTAGTCTCCATTTAGAAGTACTCAGCCGTAGAAAACACGAAACTACTTAAAATTTACTCCTGCTCCAACAACTCCAGTTTGGCTTTGCAATTGAGATTTGAAGGTGTTGGGGGGTGTCCCCTTCTATAGGGGGAGGCTATGTCTCTATTTGCCTGTGAAGAAGTTTCTTTGTCTGGTCCACCTGATCAGTACTTGTCTCACAGAGCAGAGTACTGCAGGAATCTTTGCGTGCTGGGTAGGATATTTTTAAAGGTAACATAAATACAAGAGTGTACAAGTATTGTACATGGACAGGACCACACAGGATGAGGACTGGGCTCAGATGAAACATAATGAAAATAAATATTCCACACAGAAAAAGAAAAACAGACACTGACAAAACAAAACTGCACACCAAGACTACATTAAGGTTATTTATTACAAAATTTTGAAAAGTTCATGACAGAGAATAGAAACATATAGCTGTCATTACACAGGATCTATAACAATTTCTGTCAGGATTGGAAGGTCTTGAGGTCCTCATTGGTGTTCAATCTCAATTTGAGTGTTAATAGTAGGTGCAAATGTTATGCTCTTTGGGGAATACATCATTCAACAGTTTACACAACCCCGGACCTTCCAATTAATCCTCCAGAAAAAGAAATTAGGAATACAGAATTGTTATTCATCAAGATTTATATTGATACCTGCTTTAAAGAACAAATAACAAGCAATATTCCTAAGAACTTAGGTGAAAAATGCTTTACCTCAATAACTGAAGGTTTAACATATTTTGAAGTTTCATAAACCATGAAAAGGCCCCTTGAGAGTGTCATTTTCTCAATGGGAAACATAAATGAGCTCCTGAGATAAACCTCATGAAATTGGTGGGGGGATTATTTGGGGGTTTTTTGTAGCTACACAATACAGAAAGTTGTTAGAATTAGTTTTGTAGACAACATAAGCATAGGGCTCTTAAGGAGAGTGTTTTAGTTTATTTTAGAGATGAGCAAACTAAAATGCACTACAATTAATAATAAAAGTGTTTAAAAAATTATTTATAAAGTAAAAATCTACAATAAATAAGTTTTAACATACTCTATCTTTACATTTGAAAGCTACTTTGCCTTTAGTTTGAATAAACTGATCTACTCCTTTGCAAGTTGTTGGACACAATGTTTCACTGAGGCCTTTAATATAATCACTGACATTTCCTGAGCGGATACTTGGCTAAGGTTAAGAAGAATTTGAAAGATAAAGAATTACGTGAGTTTGTGTTTGATCCAAGTAAGAAAGTTGGACAGGAAAAAGATATCCTCTTTGGAAAACATATTCCCGATATCTGCTTTTCCTCTATTTTACATCAGGCTGAAAGATTAATGTTTTAAAAATAAAATTCTTATCTTTCCGAAAAATAAGTAGCTGATCTAAAACTACCTGTATTCTCAATGTTCAACAAGGATATCAGATACATGGATTCATGTAAGTACTGTAGGAACTATTCCATTTTCTTTTCTATCTAAACAGGAATTAATAAATTAGTTAATTCTATTTCTTAGATGAACAGAACCTTGTAGGACTGAAAGCAAGAGCTGGTTTACTTATTTTTTTTTGTGTCCTTTAGTAATTATTGTTACTTTTAGTCATCCAATTATCTTATTTCTTTGGAACAATTCCACTTTGTCCAACTGAAGTATTTATTAGCACAAAGAAAGACTTCAAAGCTTACATCTTGACAAAACTGTCTTACTTCTTGCTCTTTATTTTAGCATAGAAGTTTTCTAATTCTAAGGATGTCAGTATTTAATATAAATTGTAAAATATTAAAATGCATTGTAATCAAGATTGCAATGAACACTCCTCAGTGCCCAGGTTTATTCTAAAGATAATTTCAAGTCCATTAGAAAGAGAAAAGCTTTATTCCAAATGCCAGCGTGCTGTATAGGAACTTTTTTGATAATTAGGAAAAACGGAATTTTCTAGTCTTTTTGTGTACTCAACTGCTTATGTTGTATGGTTTCCCCAAACTCTTTAGCTTTTAGGCTCTTGCAGCCTTTGACATTGTACATTTTTTGCAACTCTGACTGCCTTATTAGCAAAATAGTTTTGCCATTAGTCACAGATTATGTTCATCTAAATTTCGGTTTTAAAATCTTTCTAAGCTACAGATTTAAAACAACAAAATCTCAGTTCTATTAGAATCCAGATTCTAACATTAAACATGGAAAATACAGCCCTCATTTAGCCCCAAGAGTCCACCAGCAAGTCTCAAGAAGAATTAAGCTTCTCAAAATGGCAATCCAAAACAATCAGCAGAAGAAGGAGAGTCCAGTCTAAAGTCAGATATGTTCTGCCTGGATCCACCTACAGCAGGGCAGGAGAAAACACTGACTCTAGCATTTCCTGAGGCTGAAGTGGCTGATGCCCTCTTCTATATGTGATACGCAGCCCTGAAACTTTTTTCTATATTAAATATATTTTTCTGAGCAAAGAAAAAAAAAAAAAGGATTTTCTCTTTCTATAGAAACAGAGTTGTTGCCTATGACTTATGAAATAAGAAGTAAAAACAGCTAAAGGACTAGAAGTTTTTTTCTAGACTAAAGAAATTTGAAGATATGGTTTTTAAAGTAGATAGATTAACCAAGAAACTATAGCCTATTTACTTTGAAGTGTTTTTGGAAGAAGTTTTGATGATCTATAGATAGAATTAAGAGAGCTATTAGAAAAAAAAAATAAGAAACAAGAAATCAAGTGAAAAGGTATGTTGTAAACTCAGGAGTTAGAGTAGTCACTTGGAATGAACTATTGCTGGGTACCCTGCTCTCAATAATGCATTCAAATTGTATTCAAGGATTTTTTCACATAAAAACAATTCTGAAGTATTAAGGAATCCAAATCCACAGTATTGAGAGTGGTGAGCACATCACACACCTTTTGGTGAGTATTCAAGATGTTAGCAGTAAGAATAGGGTTACTCTACTCTTTGGGGGCAACCCAGGGGTGACCCCAAAGCAGGCAACACTCTCGTTCATCCAGATGCTGTCCCACAGAATTCAAGCAGGGTGCTAATGACAGGGACAGTCAACAGTCCCAGATACATGCAGTAGAAGATCCAGAGTCTCCTCAGGGTGTCAAGCATGGAGCACCAGACTGATAAGTCTACCACATAGGCCCAAGTTGTACACCTGGGAAAGGGACCAGGAAGAAGGCGCACTTAGAACATAGCTCAGAAAGGGATTAAGGCACCCAGGTTAGGTTGAAGTGGGGTTTCTGGACCCATGGAGAGCTGTAGGGCGAGGTACCAGGGGCAAATGATCAGAGTCAGTACATCCTGGTAGTGACCTGAGGGCCCTGGCACAAAGCATCCATTGAGCTTCAATGCCAAAACCAGGTTTAGGCCACACGGTAACTTTTCAGGACAGCAGTGACCTTGAGTATTGAAATATTCTCATCTATTTACCATAGGTCTGGGACTCAGATGCCATATCAGTGCACAACCAGCTGAGGGAAGAGAATTACAATGGGTGTGTCTTCATTTGCATGCGTCCAACCCACATTTTTATCAGATTTGCCACAGATTTCAGAATAGTGAATTGAGTTGGTTGGCTGTTGAGGTTCTACTTACCATGTAGGTAACATTCTGCTCTCAGATTAAAAAAAAAAACAACCAACAGGAGAACAAAATCAGAACAGTGAGAATAAAGAACAACATTTCATTTCACATTCAATTTTCTTCAGTTACCAAAACAACAGAGAACAATTCTGATGCTAATCCCAGTGATAGGGATTTTGTGGCAATTATGTCATTGCTGTGATTAATTTCACAGTGAACATTGTATTCAACCTCTCTAATCCTCCCACTGAGTAGCTTGATCTCCCAGCTTGGTCTAATTAGACAAAAGTTTCAGGATTATATTAGGGTCAAACAGAAGACATTTGCAGAGAATGAGGTCAACAAATTACACATAGTAGACAGCAGTGGAACTGGAGGAATGATCACACCTTGAACAAGGAAAGAGTGTGGCCTTTCGGGTTGCTAAAGAAAAAATTAAACAAACTCTTAAGCTCTTACCAAGCCTACAAACATTGGGTAAAGAAAACAAAATCAAACAAGGTAAAAATTGTAAACAGTCTCCTTGCATGCATTTAGGGAAGTATAGTCCTGGTTACCATTAGAGCTGAAATGAAATGTTTTCTGCAAAAGCCATATTTTTAATGTCTAGTCACTAAGCATTCCAAAATGGAGTTTATTCTGCTGGGGATATGCAAGGTTATTTTTCTTAACTACTCAAACCACTCTGCCTACCACAAGCCTACTTCTGTTCTATTGAAGTCAAAAAAAAGGCTCCTATTGATTCCAACAAACACAGGATCAGATCCAATGCCAAGATCATGCAGGAGGTAGAAAGGAAAATAACAGCTGAATATTGAAATAACATGATGAATACCTGCCATTTTTAGCACTACCTTTATACATAATCCCAAAAAGAATAACAGGAAGGTGCTTCTATTTTACGGAAATACGCATCAGAAATAATAGATGTTTCATCAATGCATAAAAATACCATGAAATTATTTGCTTTGTGCATTGTTGATGTGAAAAAGGGTAGTAGATCCATACACTTCTTTATTCATCCAAATTGTATGAGGAACTCTAATAAACCAGACATATAATAGACCAAAGGTGTGTGCACACAAAAACTGCCTTTCTTTGCATAAGCCCAGTCCAAGAAATACTGTATATAATGTAACTATAGTTACATTTCATCATCATGGCTAGGCTTCACCAACAAAGATTTGAGGATAGTAGTTACGTTTAAAGTTTCTATTAATAGCTAGATATCAGAAAATTAAGTAATTTCAAAATGTTCACCACAGATAACTGTTCATATATGTGAAGCCAACTAGTCTAGTCTAATTCTCAAGGAATCACTTCTCAAGGATTCTTGAGGAATTACCTTAAAAGTGTTTACATTACTGAACTATAACAAAAGAAAACCAGAATGTACCAAAGTTTTATTTGTTTGTTGAACAAAGAAACTACTTCTGTCTACAGGTAAAGAACGAAGACTGATATAGATCATATATAATAGCTTGGTTGAGATGCAGAGTAATAAACAGTATCTTTTCTTATAGAGGTTCTGATTTTTCTACAGATTCCTCCTGTTTTCAGCTTCACCTAAAGCAAGTGGTAAAAAATAGTAAAATGATTTCAACAAAAGAAGGCATAAAGGATAATAAAGAAAGCTTTTCTGTGTCTTCTTCACTTTTCCTCAAAATATTTGTCACTTCCACCTTCTGTAAAGACCTTTGCGTTTAAGAAATTCAGCACTGTCAAAACCATAATTTCAAAGTACAAATCTACTTTAGGCAGCACATATTTCTAAGCTATTGGAACTATCTATTGAAATTTTAATACAGCTTCTTCTACATTGTGCACAACACTCATGCACTAAAAAGGAAGCTGATTCTTTTCTTTGTATCTCATTAGGACAGATCTAATTTGTTATGTTTGTGTAAATTTTATTGAAATCAATGCAGAGTTTGTAATAAAAATACAAGAAAAATCATAAATATGAATTTACTTTTATTTTACATATTCTGCATGCCTACTATCAATATCCTTTCTGATCATAATTGAAATCCCTGACAAATGGCTTCTGTAGTGTTGTGTTGTTTTGAGGTTGGCAAGCTAGCGAGAGTACATTATACCTTCACTATTTGGTTTCCTTCCCTTGGGAAGAAAAGGACTAATGGGGAAAGAGAGCATGCCTTGGAAGTCAAGAGGATCATATGAATCCAGAAAATAACCCTATTAGTTTGGGTTGTAGTGCTACAAGAGCATTTGTGCTGTGCTCTTCTTGATAGCCTCTAGGCTCTGTTTCTGATCACACTGTGATCTCTTATTGCATATTAGGTAATAACATAATGGTCTCAAAGAGGTGTTACGATATAGTAGTAGAACAAAAACTCCCTTGAATATGTTTCAAGGTATAAATTAAAATCTTATTAAGCACAGCTTAATGTCAGCTAACAAATATGACAGAAGTGCCTTAAGGAAAGATTGAGAAGTGCAATTAAAACTCAGGGCTTCATTCTATTTTTACTTTGTTGTTCCCTTACCATTTCCTGTAATGTGGTTACCATCATGACACTGACCATCCTTAGTCATCGTGGAAGAATATGCGGATTAAAGCTAGCCCAAGTGCATTACTTTCTTCAAAATTCTTCTGCTAATTTTAGTTTTTATACCCCATGTTGGGCTGAGCCACATATTCACTCCTCCCTGCCCCCTCCATTGCTGATGTGGCTAACTTAGTGAGACATTCACACTCTTTTAATGAGTTCGTTAAAACAGTAATACCAGCAGTTAATCCACTCAATTGTGATGCAGTCAGATGATCCATCCAACCAGCTGTCTAAAACAAAGGCCACCCTTAGGTCCCCAGTGTGTTGAGATAAAATTAGTTTCTCTGCAGCAGCTGTGGTCACACCATACATTATTTCCTGAGCATCAGGGCCGCATCTTCCTTGCCCACTGTCTCTGAGCTGTCTTCTTTTGTAGGCAATTATTTGTCATAGTGCTATGAATAGTGTGAGTAGGTATAAGCAAAATCAATTGTTTGAATTTACACCTTCCCCAATATTTCAGATTCAGAATTCCTATGTTGTTGTTACAATACTGAAATAATATTTCATGCAGAAAACTATTTGTTGTTAATTCCTTTCCACAGATTATTTCTCTGGATCTTGTATCTTTTGCTCTTCTACTTTCATTTTATAGGACGGTTTTTGTTCTGCCCATTCCAGTGTCCTCAAAGCCTTTAGAAAAAGAAAGTGACTGCAGTGCTTATTTACCACAGACACTTGTGGTATAGATGCACTAGTCAGTTTTTCAGGTATTATTAGGTGTCTCCATAACAAAGATAATGCTCTAAGATCCAAAGTCTTGTTACTTGAACATACTCCGCTGTTTGACACTCAGACACAAAATGTTCTTATGTTCATTCTACCTCCATTCCACAGCTATCTTCAAAAAGCTTACAGTTGCACATTCTTTTGTGTGTATTCTTCATTTGTTTTCGTTCTTTTCAATAATTTTATATATAGAAGAGAGACAAAGTGGAAAGAGACCCTATTCTGTGACAAAACACTGGTTGAAAGGCACTGCAGTAATAATTTCAATACCCATTCCACATATGTGTAATTGCTATCACTGGTTGAGTCTCTTAAGATGCCAGGAAATCTGTATGAATAAACATTAGTTAATGAACTGGAGGATCTATAAAGAGCCTTCACTTTTCTGTTTTACTGTGTTATTCTTGAGTCACAGTTTTCACTGAGCCCAAATACCTGTACTGTTAAACTACTGGGTATGTATGTCTACACTATTGATATTGAAGTATGATCTATGTCCAATGACAGTATGAAAGTATGTAAAGAACCTCACAGAGAACATCTTCTTGACATTAAAATGTCACTTGACAGTTACAATATTAATAAAAAACTCTTTAGCACTGTCTTCTAGCTTTTTGTTAAAAGACATTCCCAGAAATCTTATGTGTTTATCTGATTTTCCCCTCAGTTTTGGTGAGAAATCTCTACCAACGTTGTCTCTCTAGTTTACAACATCCTATGGAATGAAGTAAAATTAAGAATTTTTTAATTATTATAATCTGTAGAATGTTTGTCACATGAAACAACTGCTAACAGTTACCAAACAGGACAAGTTCCCTGGAAATAGGTGATAAATATTAACTGCTCAAACAGCAGTGTGTGTCTATGACATTTTATCTTTGCTCTTGTTTGGTTAATGCTTATAAATTGAGCCCCTAATTTATCTTCAGCAGAGCTTGAAAAAGCAGAGTTTAAGTTTTATTGCTTACTGTTGGTATTATAAGCTTTCAAGTAAATTTCCTTCTCGAGATATTATCTCTTATCATTAGCTACCAGGACATCCCTTATCCTACTTTTGTGGATCAAAAAGAGAGATAAGAGAGTAATACATCCCTGCAGAAACTAACTAAATCCTCTCTCAAGCGAAGTTTATCTACATTTAACTTAGTATCCACAACTACTATGTCTATATTTTAGCTAAAGGTGACTTAGAAAAATATCTAATTGTAAGAACCCTAAAGTTTGTTATCTTGTGTAACTACACACTGTATTTGCATATCCTGCAGAATGCTTACTTCAGCTTTGATGTTATGCTGAGACAGAGGCTTGTATTTACAGACATTTATAGGATTTCCTTCCAGAATTCTCCAGAGATATATAGCAATTTCTCATATCACAAATAAAACCTGTGACATTAGTAATTTTTTCAAAATATTTCTAACACATCAATTATTAATTTTGCTTTTACAGTCAGTGGTTTTCTGCTGGTCGTTTTAGAGTTATGTGTTGTTGTGGTAGAGAGGATGGGAGGAAGTGAAGAAATATATAAAACAAAACCCAAAATCCTTAGAAATACCTAAGTTGGAAGTCCTCATCTCTCTCATACATTTAATTTCAAATATTGACGTCTCATCTTCAGAAAGGTAAATTTTTAAAAAGAAAATAAATTCAGGAAAATGTAAAATTCTTTAATGAAAGCTAAAGTACTGACTGCTAGTGTGAAATAAAGCAAAAGCTACTTCTAACATCAGATGAGTCTCTGATCACTGAAAAGTGTCTCAGAAACTATGACTAGGATATTGCACTTTGTAGATAGCATTTCTGAGTAGTCTCTTCGGTATTAAAATCTTTACCCACAGAACCAATGCATTTATTGTCCCCTTCCTTGCTTTTCCAGAAAGTAAAACACTGGTCCTCGATCATTGTGCCCTAACCCACAGGAATAGATAGCCATGTTTCAACAATGGGTTGTGATTCTTGTGTGCAAATTTCACATCTCCAACCACATCTAATATTTTTGTTTAGGTTAAATTAAAAAGAACATAGGAATACATATACAACAGTGGACTGTGGTTTAGTTTTGCCTTTTTTTTTTTCTAAGAGTGGACATTAATAAAAATTAAGGGTCATATGTTGCACCTTTGTAATCTCACTAACAGTGAGGAGAACTTTATAGGACCATTAATCAAAACATTTATTTTTCTTTTTTTAATGTAACATTTTATTTTCTTACTAGAAAAGTATTTTTTAAACAAAACTTGCAGTTTTAAAATAATAAAAAAAAACTTTGGAAAATATTGCAGGATTTATTTCATCCCAAAGAGAAAGACATGCTGAAACTGTTTCCTTTTTTCAAGGAAAATATGTGAGCTTTCTCTGCTGCTATTCAAAATATGGTAACATTTTATTTTGTTTGTCTGTAAATGAAACAAAATAATAGAAGAGAGCTTGAAAATGAAAGAAAAAGCACTTTACTTAAAGTCTCTTCAGGGAAAGAAATATAATTCATCACCAGATATGTGCAATGAATGTAAACACAGGTCAAGTTTAAAGAAGACATAGGCATAAAACCAGAATGAAAGACACTTGTCTAACTTATGTCAGAGGCCCAACACAACAACTTTGAATGTCTGTGGGAGAACAAAAAACATACAAACAGAAGGCTGAAGGTTCCTTATGATGTTTCCTATTATAAATTGCAGAGGAGTAGAAAGACATGCAGTGTATTGAAACTCCAGGGAACTGCAAGTAACATGCCCCCTAGAAGCCTCTTAGGTAGAAAAGTTCTAAACCATCCCTCTACATGGTTGTCCTAAAAAACAGTATACCTGAGATCTTAAGTGAAAAGCTGATACTGAAGTGTCTCTGTTCTGACAGCTGTTAATGGGAGAATAACTTTTATTTTGCTTTCTATCTTCTGAAGAAATTTTAGATATTTTCTCCAGTCAAGGTGAATGTGCTGGTAATCATTTGTACCAGTTCCAACTCATCTGATGGAAAGGCAACACTCTTATCAGTTTGCACACTACAAATGCTTATCAAAAGTATACAAAACAACAAAAACACTAACACAGTCTTGAGAAATCCAGAAAAATATCTGTCTTTATCACAACAGGAAAGCCTTGAAGTGCCATTTTGTATAGCTTACAAATAGGATGCCAAAAATATAGATAATAGAATAAAGATAAAATAGTGTTCAGTGGCAGTGAAATCTTGAGCAAGTTTTTAACAACTTTCTGACATATGTGATTAAGGATCCAACAAGGAATCATAGAATCATAAAATATTTTGGTTGGAAGGGACCTTAAAGATCATGTAGTTCCAAGTCCCCTGACATGGGCAGGTATGCCACTTACAAGACTAGGTTACTTAGGGTCTTATCCAATCTGGTCCTGAACATTACCAGGAATGGGGCATCCACAATCTTTCTGGACAACTATTCCAGTCTTTCACCATCCTTTGAGTAAAGTATTTCTTCCTAACATCTAATCTAAACCTGCATTCTTTCAGTTCAAGATCATTGCCCCTTGTCCTATCACTATCTACCCATAGAAAAATTATCTTTCCCTCCTTTTTATAAGTCCCCTTAAGGTACTGGAAGGCTGCAATGAGGTCTTCCCAAAGTCTTCTCTTCCCTCCCAGACCTCATACTTACAAAAAAACCCAAAAAACTGGTTTGGGATGTGGAACCTGGGGACAGACTTGGCTGCAGTGACCATGAGAAGGTTGAGTTCAGTGTCCAGAGAAAAGGGAACATGGTAAAAAGAACACAGCACTGTATTTCAAGCAAGCTAACTTAACCCTCATCAGAGACCTGCTTGGACGAATCTCTTGAGATACATTCCTGGAGGGAAGACAGGTCCAGAAATGCTTACTGATATTTAAGGATCACCTCCTTCAAGTATAAGAAAGACTTGTCCCAACAGATAGAAAGTCAAACTAAAAACAGAGGACATCCAAATGGATGAGCTCAAAACTGAACTTAGACATAAAAAGGAAGGGTGCAAGAGGTGGAAGCAGGGGCAGATGACCCAAGGGGACTATGGATTTGTTGTCTGATTGTGCAGGAATGGGGTTAGGAAAGCCAAGGCTGGCATGGATATCAATCCTGGAAGGGATGTGAAGGGCAATAAGAAATGATTCTTCTCTACATAAGCAACAAAAAGACTTCTGGGAAAATATTTCTGAAACTATATGAACCATATCCTTTTTTTAATGTGTCCCTATTGCAAGTCAAGCAATAAAATAATTTAAAAAAAATTAAAATCCTAAACCAAAAAGCAACAATCAAAAAAATCCACAAACCAAAACAAACAAGCAAAACCGAAGCAAAAATCATCCCCTTGATACTCAAATAAATCAAAGCAAACCTAATGCCTGACTTGTGATAATCTGCACTAAGAATGTATTTTTGTATTCTTTTTTGGAGAGAGTTAAAGAATTGGTTGCATAGTGGAAGTTAATATTCAATTAAAACTACCTTCAGGGAGAAAAGCTATTTGAACAACACTGTAATCTGAATGAAATGGGTAAGATTTCAAATTCCATCCGTTTTGAATCTGAAAATAGTATGGCTTAGGGCCTGTGAGAGAGTTTTATTTTTTATTATGTGTCTAATGTACTGTAGTTACTTATCCCTTGCATCTAGATCTGACACATTATGGCTTGGACAGGGGCACTGTTTGATGGATTAAAAACTGGCCGGATTGCTGGGCCCAGAAAGTGGTGGTGAATGATGCCACATCCATTTGGTGTCTGGTCACTAGTGGGGTTCCTCAGGGCTCAGTATTGAGGTCAGTCATATTTAATATCTTTACTGATGATCTGCACAAGGGGATCGAGTGCAGTGTTGATCTGCTGGAAGGTAGGAAGGTTCTGCAGAGGGATCTGGACAGGCTGGATCAATGGGCTGAGGCCAACGTTATGAGGTTCAACAAGACCAAGTGCTGGGTCCTGCACTTCTGTCACAATAACCCCATGCAGCATTACACGCTGAGGGAACAGTGACTGAAAAGCTACCTGGCAGAAAAGTGTGTGCTTGTTGGCAGCCAACTGAACATGAGCCAGCCCTGTGCACAGGTGGCAAAGAAGGCCAATGGCATCCTGGTTTATATCACAAATAGTGTGGCCAGCAGGACCAGGGAGGTGATTGTCCCTCTATACTTGGCACTGGTGAGGCTGTACCTCAAATCATGTGTCCCGTTCTGGGACCTCATGGCAAGAAAGACATTGAAGTGCTGGAGTTTGCCCATAGAGGGGTAACAAAGCTGGTGAAGGGTCTAGAGAGTAAGTCAAATGAGAAGTGACTGAGGGATCCGGGGTTGTTTAGCCCAGAAAAAAAGGAGGCTCAGAGTGACCTTTTTGCACTCTACAACTACCTGAAAGGAGCTTGTAGCCAAGTGGGGGTCGGTCTCTTCTCCCAAGGAATAAGTGACAGGAGAGGACAGTCTCAAGCTGCGCCAGGGAGGTTCAGGTTGGACATCAGAAAGAATGTCTTCGTGCAAAGGGTTGTTAAGCACTGGAATGGACTGCCCAGGGAAGTTGTGGAGTCGCCGTCCCTGGAGGTGTTCAAGAAATGACTGGATGTGGCACTTAGTGCTATGGTTTTGTTGATGTGATGATGTTAGGTCAAAGGTTATACTCGATTATCTTGGAGGCGTTTTACAGCATAAATTATTCTGTGATTAAAATAATTTTTCTTTCAATAATACAGAAAACCTAAGAAAATTTTATGCTATATTTGATTAATTAATTCATTAATTTGTATTTTGATCTACCAAAATAACAAAATTGGCACTCAACAATCAAACGCTAATTTGGAATAAAAAAAGCAAAATGTAACACACTATATAAAGTAGTAGGTCTCTATTTTCCATTTCTTTCTATACAGAAAATTGCAATATTCTTACTTTCAAAGTATCTTGATTGTGTGGATTAGGTAAATAATTTCAAACAATAAAATTTCAGTGTGCATAACCAAGCAGCTTTGAACTCTGTTCTGCCAGCTTCCCATCACAGGATTTGAGAAGCTGGTGATATTCTATATGTAGGCAAGAGACTACAGCAAATTTGACATTCTTGTGAAAATTTTTTTCTCATCAGTAATAAATCAAGTCCTGTAGTATCATAGGCAATGGCATTTTATAAATTTAATAATAATTCCTTTAAGATCCATCCTAAAAGCAATTAGGTGTTGATTATATTCTTTTCTTCTGCCAATGTTGATTATATTCTTTCGAAGGTATTAGGTTGCAGTTTTCCTCAGCACCTAAAGACACTACATACTCACCTCTACCATAGATCAAGTATAAAATAATGCCAGTGCTTCAAAACTGTGATGATATACCAAAGAATTTTACTCTTCAAGAGGACACAGAGTGAACAACTCAGTACACTTTCCTTGAACAGAGTCAGATTTTGTTTCTGTAAACAGTCTCTCAAGTTTATCTCTCCAAAATTATTCTATTTGCTTCCATCTTAGCTTCACATGAGTGTTCTTTGTCCCTCACACATTTACATCTCTACTTTTCTACCATTTCCCCACCTCTGGGGAACTGCACACTCATCGATTACAATTTTGTTAAATAATAGTGATAGGCTATTAAACATAATCTGCAACAGCACAAGATACAGGGCACATTTTTTCCCCAATAAAATAATTAAAAATGTAATGGTTTAGTCTTTAAAATCCCAAATTGTCAGACTATTGGAAAGAGTTAAAAAAGATGAAATATCAGTTTTAATGAATGATCACTTTATGAAAATACTCAGGCTTAAAAATACACAGAACTCTGCTGACCTCTGTAAGGGAACAAAGGAAGGCTTGGTCCTTGCCCCAGAGATTTTAGTCTCAAAGAAAACTTAATATTCAAAGACAATTAATGAGAGAAAGAATGATTAAGTTATCTGCCAAAAGGCTCCCTAAGAATCACTTAATATTTAAATACACCTAAATACCCAGAATGGAAGGAATGGCTGAAGGCTGCCACATTCAGCAGTCTATTCTTTTTCCTTTAGCTTCAACCAAACTAATTTATACATACCAACCTCCCACCCCCCACCTTAACCCCCTTAACAGCTTACTGCCTATTTCTTTAGGAATTAATATTTTATTAAAATAAAGGTTAGCACCATAGGGTGTTAATGACATTGGATTTCAATTCACAACACTAAGTGTAATTTGAATCATCCATAGAAGAAACAGAAGGAACAGAAGGAATGACCTTTCTTGAAACATGCTGCAGGAAGAGAAATGTCAATAAAAAGCAAACAGTGTTTTGCATATCCCCTTACAAACAGCCAATTCCTGTTTATGCACTTAAGAGAATAGGCTTTTCTTGGCACAAGAGATCACTTGATAATGTGGGAGTGAAATAAGAGCTCACACATCCCATGTGGTGTCCTGCTGCTCAGCTGCAGCAATCAAATATACATGAAGCTCTTTGCTTCAAAATGGCAACAAGTTTAGGACCAGCATACGAGAAAAATCAATGACTTTATCTTGTGTTATCCTGTTCATTTTAAAATGCCAAGAACATCAAGCAAACAAATACATGACCATAATACAAATGCTGCAAAAGGACCATAATGGCAAAAACATTAGGGACTTGAAGAAACAAACACTATTAAATGTGGATATTTTTATACAACTGTATTTTTTTCTGAATAAGGCCTCAAAGCTTCTGGCTCTCCTAAAACTACTGTAAAGCTTGATGAACTCACTTTTGAATTATTCTCAAACTCCGTAAAATTTCTGTAGTTTTCTCTAGTAAGCTTGCACCCAATGATTTAATGTGACAGAAACCAAAACCAACCAACCAATCAACCAAAAACCTCAAACAAACCCAATCATTACAAAGCCAAAAAACCCCCCCACAACCAAACAAACATGAATCTTCAAGCACATTTGAAGGCACATTTTTCTAAGGCAATAATTTAGCAACATACCCACTCTGCAGCAGAGAATGCATATTTAAAGCAGTTGCTTCTGAAAGCAGTTGATGTTTGAATGATTAAGTTTACAAAGTTGGACTACTAATCAATCTCTTTCACTTCTGTGTAATTCATACATCTGCAGGAAGGAACTGCAACTAGATCCAGCTCTGAGCATTTTAAATTTGTGTTCTTTATCCTCTTAATTTTCTCTTTAACATCTAAGAAAAAATATCATGACTGGAAAAGAAGGAATTGAGCAAATTGAAGAGATGAAAACCTTGTCCTCATTTTCCAATTTTCTTTACCAGCCTGTCAATAAATCTCAGGATTCACCTCTGCACTTTGCTTCAGCCATGCTAATCTGTGACATGTTCAGTATGGACTGGCCCCAGCCTCTGAATTCTTACCAGAACTGGGGCTGATGAGCCAGCAGTTTAAGCATTTAACTTACCATGAGTTTACATATGAAGACAATAAAAGCCTCTGTAACATCTGTGGGACAGGAATTAAGGACCTTGGAAAAATAAATCACTTGTATTTCTACAAACGTAATCAGTCTAACCCTCATTATGGATGTCCTGCTGCCCTTCCACTCTTTCTGTGTTCAGCTAGCACATTTCACATGAACCAAACTATGTGAAAAACAAATTGTTTGTATGGCAGTATACTAAACAAGGACAGATTTCTGGAGGGATCAAGGATAAAGATCCAATTTACTTCCCCCCTTCCCCCCCAAAAATTATTATCGATAGTGCTTACAGGAGTAAAGAATTACCCTAAGTGCAATTCTGAATTATGCTCTGGGAACAACTTGAACAATTTTATTCATACTTTCAGGATAGTTTTAAGTCTCTTTAAAATTTCATCTGGAAAAAAAAATAATTAAGACAAAAATAATACCCAGAGGTTAAAAAAAAAGTAAAAGGAAAGAAAAAAAAAAAAGCAGGCTACTAATGGAACACTTATTGAAACCCTAATGAAGAGGAGGCACTTGAGCACTCTGTAATCACTGCCTTGAATTAAATGTCTCAAGTACAATAACTAAAATATAATAGCACCATTCAAAACAATAGAATGAAAACAACCCACCATTTTTTGGCTTATTCTTTGTTCCTCCAGATCTCCTTTTACAAGTATCATTACAAATACATATTTATATTGCTTGAAGGTAACCTCTTCCCATGAGCTCAATCACAAGAACAACAGAAGTGTCAATTGCTAAGCTACTTCTTGGATTAAGATCCTCCTATGGGTTCAACATTTGTATAGTCAGAGTAACGAGATCTCTGAAGCTTTGAATAATTAGCCTTTCTGCAGAGAAAATGAGACCACTTTCCTTCACATCAGGGTAACCTTGAAGGAAGTTCGTTGTAAGTTTTCACCAACATTAAAAAGAAGGAGAAATAAGGGAGACGAAAGGGAAAAAAAAACATTCTGTAGGGCAACATTTCACATAAAACACATGGGGAAAAAAGAAGATTTTAAGGAGTATACAGGTGAAATAAAGCAGTGAAATAATATAAAAAACCCAGATAAAAAAATAAAAAGTTCTTAATTTAATTTTTTACAGCCTACCAACTTAAGATAACCCTGTATTCAGGGGAAATAATAACTACATGTGCAAGCAAGTTTTCAAATCCCTATTCTCAGTTCATATTCATGTAGCAAGTTTAGTACTAGGCTTTGGGGCTTTTTTATTTTTGACAAGCACAGTAGCAATGACTGGGTGGATTATTAAGGAAACAGAAACAATGTTGAAAGCTGTTTCATTAGCAGGTTACTTTGCTGTAAATTAAAGGGCCTGCAGGCAAGCACATGTGGCACATCAGGTATGGGAGAGAAGGAGTCTTATTAAATGCCCAAAGCATGTTTCTGACAAGAATTGAGGCAAAATCTAGAAAATTAAATGCAGGAAGTTTCAATATATTCAAAATATCATTCAATTTCTAAAGTCTTTATTAGATGTATAACATGGAAAACAAATCAGAGGGACTAGATTTATGTACTAGCAAACAAAATGACAACAAAACAGGAAAAAAACAAACAAAAAGAAAATTAGGATGAAAAGCAGATCTTGCTTCTATTGTACTAGTAGGATTCTAAATTTGTTGTAGAGTTGGCTTCATTTAAACCAAATTTTTTAAATCCTGCTGCTTTCAGAGAGAGAAAACCATTTGTTTCCAACTGGATATCTTTCAGCAGGTTAAGCCTTTACTTTCTACAGGCATAAAAACCAAATAAACAGAAAGTTCTAACTTAATAGATGTAAAGGTCAGCAGGAAAAACAAAACAACACAACCAAGCATTAAAAAAAAAAAGGAAACAGGAAAACCAACCAAAAAAAAAAAAGCAAACTCAAGCAATGAGAAATATAAATTCTCAGAGCTCTTATCAGCTTTCTCTTAGGCAAGGTGAGAGATTATATTCCCTAAGCATTAAGGAAAGTTAAAGGACTTCATGGACTTGTAGCTCTTTCTGATTACACAGATCCTATTGCAATATAAGTCTCTACGTTGTGTCCTCGTCATAGGTTCCTGAGATCACAGTGCCTGAGAAAACGCTGCCTGTAATAGCTGAAACCAGGAAGAAATCTGCAGCTACCTCTGAGTGCCTGCACAGTCCATTTCCCAGGTGAGAAGAAGGTCACCTAGTTCTTTCTGAGAAGATTTTTTTCCCCATTGTTAACAAGGTTACCCAAGAAATTGCCTCCTAGAGCCCACAACAGAGCTGAGAACCCTGTAGAAGCCAGAGGCTGCTCCTGCATTAATATGTGAAGGACCTTTCACTGAACTTATCCCATGTTGAACTCAATACAATGTGACAGATGGGCAAAGAAATTCATACTGTAATTACACCAGTTAAGTAACTTTTCTAATTCCTTGTAGCTCTATGATTGTTTATCTATTCCTCTGCCAGCTTAGAAGTATTAGTTTAAATGAAGTGTAAATGAAAGTTGAATCAATTACTGACAAAAGTTGTGAAAAATTGCACAGGAGTATGTCTAGTCATACATGCTAACAACTGTGCATTAATTATCTTCATAAGTTTGGTTATTTTCACGTTATTTAAATTGGAAAGCAATGTGTGGCATCACTGGACCTGAACGGTATCTCTAAACTAGGGGCAGCCCATGGGCCTGAATAGTAAGTTAAGGGGCTGTGCCTTATTTAGCACATTTTTAAATGTCACATGTTCTTTACACAACTTCAAAAATAACACGTAGAAGACTCCCACATTTGAATTTCATGGGCTGATTTCTTTGCTGTGATAGCTTCACTTGAGCTTATAAAAAAATAAGGGTTCGAAGGAGGATATAGGTAGTAACTCAACAGAATGTTCAAGTCATCAGCCCGGATTTAATATTAGGGTAGAAATCCATCAACTGAACTGTGAGGGCAAAACATTTCATATCTCTAAGGTATACAACAGTCAAGCAGTAACCCCTGGCAAGGATACTGCAGCAAGAACTGTCCAGGGGTTATTCAAAATAGCAGCAACAATATATCACCTTTTCTGACTCACCCTCTCAGTACGCATGGGGGCAAGATTTCAACTTGGGTTTTTAATTGTGATTATTTTCGTAGTGTCAGTTAGGAGTGGAAATAAGGGATGTTTTTGCAGTCTACCACTGAAAGAAAAACTAAGTAATTGTCTTTCATAAATGCTAATCACAGTCAAAGTGTTACTGTCTTCACAAATTAACTATGTGCATCTGCCTCTGTTTTCAGCTGGCACTCTACACCTTTGAAGAATTGTGTCCTCCACTTAAACAATTGGCAGTTTTAATATTTTCCTTTACACCAAGTACATGAACGAAGTAAAGGCACAAAGCAATATGTGGGTTTCATTTTGGAGAAAGTTTCCTTTGTGGAATTCTTGAAAGAAAAAGGTTCCAGTTCTTTTCCAATACTTTAATATTCCCGTTAAGATAGTGGCACAGATGCTGTTTCTAGAAAATACGTTGACTCACAGGCAAGAAATCAGTAGATTGGCAGGAAAGACTCTTCTGTTGGCTGGGTTCAAGAAACAAAGCATTTAAAGTGGATTCTACTTATGTTTTTTGGAACAGCTGCTTCTACAAAATAACACAAAGGTTTACAAAAGTATGTCAGCTTACTTCTGAGTGCCATAAAAATTTCTCTGAGGCAAAGCACAGCAGATCACTTCTCAGATGGCTTTTTATACTAACAGAACCCAAAATCTCAGCTTCACAAAATTGTTTTCTAAGATAAAAATTGGAAAAAGATGAGACACACTCTTCAAATTTCAACAACATAATAAAGTTAGAAAGGTGCAGTATACAACATCTTTTCATATAGCTGATATTTTTTTTCCTCAGGTATAACGTGATATGTACCGTATACAAAGCATGATCTTTTCTTTCAAGAAAAGTGCTGTCACTTAAAACAGTGTGCTGAATTTCTTTACATTTATCAGAAACTAAGTGAATAAAAACTACTCCAGTTTCACCTTAATTCAAGTGTTAACTAGTTAAGTAAGTAGTGCATTGTAATGGAAATTTATTTTAATGCTTTTGGGAGAAGATCATGTTCATAATAGTCTCATACCAGCATTTCCTTCACTCTCTTGAGATAGACACCAGCACACCCATTAATGTCCATGTTTGTCTCCATTTTATGTCTCTTCCTACATTAAAAGTCCTCTCTGATTTTGGAAAGGAGCATAAACAACTAAATAAATGGAAATGAAAAACAAATATTAAAAAAAATACCCCGGGTGGGAACATAAGTCATAGTCATACAAACTAGTGAGCAGATGGCAGGAAAAAGTAGAGAACCACTGAACAGAAAGAAGTCTTAGAAGGTGAGCTAAGAGCAGAGGAATATTGCCTTTGCCTGCAGGACTGAGGTCACCCCAACTGCATGTGCATGGAGTTCTTTCCCCAGCTTCTTTCTTCCTGATCTAAAGGGTGGTTAGTAAGGGTAATGCCAGTAAGATGTTGACAAGGATGTGTTCCACTTTTTGTAGGTTCAGACAGTGTATAAAGGATAGATGTGATGTAGTCTGCCCTCTGAATGAGATTCTGGAGAAGACAGGATAGAAGCTTCAACCTATGCAAATATGCATATATATGAGTCAAGCTTTTCTTCTTATCACAACATATAACGTCAAACCAGAAGATGACTACAGCTGGATAGCTGGGCAATTTCATCATCCTTGCTTGTAGATGACAAAGGTAGATACTCAAAAGCTCCTTCACTGTAAACTGGGAAGTGATAGGGAGACGTAAATTCTTAAACTGAGATGGAAGGAAGAACTGTTGTCCACCATCTGAATGTAAATATATCAAACCTACAGTGTTTGGTTCCATAATCCAATGCTAAAAAACTATGTTTTTACATTTTTTTCTCTCTCCTATCATGGAAGAAATTAATATTTTTAATTTTCAAATAACTCTTATAATGACCAAATTAATACTTTGTTAAACTTTATGAATTCTTTCTCTGAGAAGCTATACAGCAAGTAAAACATCTTGTCTGTCCCAAAATATTACCTCTTTACAAAAAAAAGGATAAAGAAAAATGTTATATTCCACTTCAACCTTAAAATTATTTCAAGTTGCTATTGGACTTTAAAAGCTCTTTCTTGCTCTCCTCTTTTACAGACTCTTTGCACCTCTAGCAGAAAAATAAACATAAACTCACCAGAAAAACTCAAATGCTGTTTCTGTGTATTAGAGAAGACTGAAACGAATTGAATTTTTTTAAAAATTCTTGACTTAAAATTCTAAAATAAACTTTTAAAAGAATGCCGCATCCCTCTGGCTCAGAATAGTTTGAATCTCAGTCACTATTTTCCTTTGATAGTCTTTGTGAATTGTAGGCATAGCCTCAAGGAAAGACAACTAAAAAAAATGTTTTAAGGATGTATTTTTTATGCCAAAAAGTCAGGGATAAATTTAAATTCATGTACCTGCCATACGGGAAATATAATAACACAAATGTAAAAAAGTACAAGACATTTTAATAAACTATATATTATTCTAGTTGCATAAGTTTAAAAATATCATTATTATATTCTATACTGAATAATTAAATAAATGCTATTTAATTTTCTTACATGTATAATGCAAATTTTTAACAATGCTCTACCGTCATGCCACTTTGTAAAACACTTCTGGTTTTTTTTCCACCTCACAGAAAACTGCAGAGATTTTATGCTCAAAATCTGATCCAGTCCAGCCTTGTTTAATTCACAAGTTCTCAACAGTTAGGGTTAGTTTCCTATCTCAGACAAGGATGAGCAAATATTTGAAAACAAACAACAATCTCATCTGAATACATTGTTATGATTGAATCCCATAATATGGAAATGCTAAAGATTTTAAGTCCCAAGGGCATCTTTGACATGAATGTGTTATATACATATAGCACTATATTTTGTACTTAAAAACATAAGAAGGAAAAGCTTTGTGGTCTTTTCTTTTCTTGTGGGCAAGAAGCCCTCCTAAAATGATAAAGACAGATATTTCAGACTGTGCACACAAATCACAGAACATAACATTTTAAAAGCTTGATTCACATTTCACTGATGCTTTGTAAGACTTATCCAGCAACTAAAAGAAATACTGATAGTACTGACAGCTCTTCAGAAATTCCCAAAGAAATCTGTTCATCGATGGAGTCTGTAAGTCTTACAAAACAGAAATCTGAAGAGGTGCCAAAAGGATAATAATCCCTCAAGCCTTAGAAATGCTTAGGGTTTGGCTTGAATTTCAAGTCAGTTTCCTTCCTTCCCTCCTTCTTTCCTTCCTTCCTTCCTTCCTTCCATTTTTCTTTAGTTAAGTGCAAAGAACTAAATTATCTCTTGCATTCCTCCATTTTTAATACCAATTTCATTATGATCTATTATAAATTATAATAACCAATCAACTTTGTATTTCTGGCACTAAAAAACTGACAGCTGCAAACCTGAACAAAATACTCAAAGACGTGGGAAACTGGAGCTTGATAAAACTTGTTTTAGATTTAACAAAGAGGACAAAGAAATGGTATCTAAATGTGCAAGGGTTACCAGATATAGTAAATTTGGATGTAATGTGGAGATACAGATCAATAAAGTGAAAAATGTACAAATATATGTTAATAAACATATAAAAATGATATAAAGTGGATTCCTGGGTGAGGAATAAGAAACCATCAACATGAACATCTTATTCCTTCTGACAAAGGACTTGGATCCTGGCAATTAGCTGCTAACATTGGCATTGACCACCAGCACCAGAGTGAAGCCACCCAGAGGAGCAGAGAAAGGGTGAACATAACTGCAAGGAGTGGGGTAAATTCATGTAACTTAATTATATAATATATATAGCTTAATTATATAATATATATAACTGTGGTTTTTAAACCACATATTCTTTCTTTTCCTATGAGAAACACATTTCTAAACTGATAATGTTTAGACTCCTAAAATATCAGTTATACTAGCAATAAATTCTTATGTTTATTTATACATAAGGTGCGCCTTCTCTGACGATAAAAAGGATTTGAATGTTACATGCAAAATTTGTTCTATAAAATTCAGAGTTATCTACCTATAACATTTTTTAATGTCAGCTTGACAGAAAATAGATAAAAATTTTCTTAAAAAAAGGGAAAATGACCACAAAGGAACCTAACTTTTGAAGTCTGATTCTCCCGTGCACTGAGAGGTGGAGAAGATTAGATAAATGAGTAGCTTTTTGATCCTTACTTGCCAGCTGGGGTTAAACCATGACAGTATGCAATACCAGATTTTGCTTTGTTTGGTTTTGGATTTGGTTTTGGGTTTGGTTGGTTTGGTTTGGTTTCTTGAGCAAATACATTAACTGGTGTGCTGTCCTTTTCTCAAATCCAAAATAACTGTGCTTCACCAATGTATCTGGAATCCGAGTTCTGCCTTTTCACTCAGCAAAATCATCCTGAAAGCCAACCCAATGGGTAAGTAAGGACATAAACATCTTTGTAGAGATTTGATCTTTGACAGATCAAAGACTTGCACAGAGGTCCCCAGGTTTTATTTGCCAGTTTTATTTGTCTTTCCAAGTAAACATTATCTGTGCTAAGGACTTTCTTTCCAGGAAGTACAACTGCCTGACACTGCATGGGAAATAGTGAATGAATTTCTGATTTTGCTTTTCTTTGCTTGTTCAGCTTTGCTTGACCAGTCAAGAGAGGTGATTATCCCACAGCATTGGTGCAGTTTCTCCTGAACTGTGTGCAGTTCTGGGCCCCACAACTTGAGAAGGTTCTTGAATGTATCCAGTGGAGAGCAACAAAGCTGATGAAAGAGCTGCAAGGAATGCCCTTGGAGGAGCAGCTAAGGACTTCAGGCTTGTCTAGTTTGAGAAAAGGAGGCTGTGGTGAGACCTCAGAGAGCAATGAGAAGGGGAACTGGAGAGGGAGGAGCTAAGATCTTCTCCCTGTGATGCAGTGATAGGAGGCATGGGAATGATTCTTTATTGAGAGAATGGTCAAACACTGGAATGGGTTTCCTACAGAGGTGGTTGATGCCCCAAGCCTCAGTGTTTAAGAGGCCTTTGGATAACGCCCTTAATAACATGCTGGAATTTTTGTTCAGCTCTGAAGTCGTCAGGCAGTTGGACTAGATGATCACTTTATGTCCCTTCCAACTGAAATATTCTTTTCTGTCCTATGCTGTGCTATTCTTTTCAACTGTTCTTTATCTCAACCAATTTGTCTTGCTTTTGCCCTTCCAATTCTCTGCCCCATCCCACTGGGGGATAGTGAACAAGAAGCTATGGGATGCTTAGCTGCCTACCAGGATTAACCCACAACAGAACGTTAACTACACAATTATAGAAACATAGAATCACATTCAAAAAAATCCCTTAAGATCATCAAGTCAAACCCAGCACTGCCAAATCCACTAATAAACCATGTTCTCAAGCATCATATCTATGCATCTTTTAAACACCTCCAGGGATGGTGATTCAACCAGTTCTTTGGGCAGCTTATTCCACTGCTTGACAACACTTTTAGTGAAGAAACTTTTTGTAATCATAAAATCATGCAATGGTTTGGGTTGGAAAGGACCTTAAAGATCATTTAGTTTCAACCCCGCTGCCATCCTCAGGGATACCTTTCACTAGACCAGGTTGCTCAGAGTCCCATTCAGTCTGGCCTTGAACACTTCCAGGGATGAGGTGTCAACAACTTCTCTACAAAACCTGTTTTAATGCCTCACCATGCTCACAGTAACTAATTTCTTCTTGATATCTCATATAACCCTACCCTCTTTCAGCTTAAACCCATTCTCCCTTATCATATCACTACACGACCTTGTGAAAAGTCCTTCTCCAGCTTTCTTGTAGGCCCCCTTCAGGTGTTGGAAGACTGCTTTAAGGTCTCCCAGAAGCCTTCCCTCCTCCACCCTGAACAACCCCAACTCTCACAGCCTGTTTTTGTAGGAGAGGTTGTCCAGACATTTAATCATCTTAGTGGCCCTCCTACTCCTCCATCTATCTTCTGTTGGAGGCATTAGGCTTTTTTTTTTCAGCCTTAGGTATGTGTAACTGGTCATGTGCTATAGTGCTCCATGTGTCAGCCATCATAAACTTGGTGTGCTGATGTTTGCCCTAGTACTGCACCATGGGAGCTTGGTTGTGATAGAATAATACTGCTGTCCAAAAGGCAAGACACAAAATGGGAGAACTGCTTAGAAAAGGAGAAGAATTTGAAAACCATATTTCCACCTCAATACTCATATTGCTATTCTCAGCCTCTGGTAGCCTCTGATCATAAAGTTAGTGTTTTGTAATGAGTAGAGTCTTCATTTTTTACTGACTTCTGAAATAGAACATGCAAGGATCAATAGGAAGTTAAGCCTTATACTTGCCTCCTGATAGGTTTGCATCATGGGGCTAAGAAGATGGCACATATCATTAGTGACACATTCAGTTACAGATTTTTATCATTGGCAGAATGATGTAAGCCTCATTACAAAAGAACATTGTTTAATTGATCCATTTGCTCCCAGTGGTCCTGTGGCTTTTTTTCCCTTACGACATAAAGGCCAAATTGCAGTTCAGCTTCAATCAAGTGAAAACGTTATATTGCAACAGGAATAAGAAAAACCCTCTGCACAATTTAATTACCATGGTTTAAATACGAGAAAATCGTTAGACAATTAATGTTACAAATGCTGCCAAAGGACATTTTAAATAATAGCTAAATCAGTGCAGAAAAATCATGAAAGGATTTTTTTTAATGTAATGGCCCCCAACCTTTTCCTAGTTCAAAATTCATTCTTTAGGTTTTCCAGAGTTGATATGAATATGCAGCATAGAATTGAAACAAAATGCCTATAGCTTCTAAATGGTTTTAAATAGGCAATCATTTTAGAAAGGGGAGCTAATAACTCCTTCCCTCACAACAGGAAGGGACGTTTTTCTCTCCTGTGAAAGGAAAAAAAAAAAAATTATGTATACTAAAGGTAATTAATTGTAAAGCAACAAAAAGTACTCAAAGTACACCCTCTGTAACTAACCAGAAGCCAAACTGAGTACTAGTTATTCCAAAGGTCTAATAGGGTACTGACAAGAATGAAATGGTTTCTGCTGTGGCTTATTTCTCACCACTTATGTTTCAAGTAACAGAACCTGTTGGCTTAAAGACTGAACCTCTTTAAGCACTTAATTTTTTTGCATCAAGCTTTACCCTACTACCTCTCCTCAGAACAATAAAAGCTCTGGAGCCTTCCTTTGTTAGAAAGTAATTAATTTCCCTCCCTCCACAGATCATGTCAAAACTAGAACTGAATAGAATATATAAAAATTTATTGAAGAGCTTAGTTACAGTTTTCTACCTCCCTATACGTTTTTAAGGAACCAAACTTCTTGACATCTGCAGTGTCTATATCTTTGGTAACTGCTGTTAATACTATTGGGGATACCAGGAGAGTGTTACAATAAAAATACAGTATTTTTTGTCTCATTGAAGAATACTCTTCCCTTCCCAAACCTTCCCAAACCTTCCCAAACCTTCCCAAATCTTCCCTTCCCAAACCTTCCCAAATCTTCCCTTCCCAAACCTTCCCTTCTCTTCCCAAACCTTCCCTCCCCCGTGCTTTTTCCCTTTTTTATTTTTTTTTTTCCTTTTTCTTTTCCCTTTGTCTTTTCATTTTTTTTGTTAGATACCTGACTGAATCAAGAAATGAAAGTACAGAATCGTGCTTAACAAGTGTGGTATTGAATGGCAATAACTGGAAATTACAGAGATGACATTTCCCTGTTTCAGCAACCTGCCAAGCACATGTACTCATTCACCAGTTTTATTTTCTAAAAGGAAACATCCAGAGACAAGGATAATGGTTGTCTTATTTATGAGAAAACAAACAAACAAGCAAACAAATAAGCATAATTCCCACATACTGCTTGCATAGTTTTTCATTTCTGTCCAAGTCTTTGGGAAGGGTGTGCACATATGCGCATTTCCAAATCTGATTTGGATCATCATGCTATCCCTGCATGCAAGGTTTTCCTGATTCAAAACGGTAAAAGTGAAATTAGTCAAGAAATGAACCTTTGTCTTCCATAGTAGACACAGAGATTGGCAAGTATTTGCAGACTGAAATTATACTTGGATTTAATCATAAGTATTTTTTTTTTTAGGGTTTGTTAGTTCAAAATATGTAAGTTCAAAATTATGCCATTTACAGCCTGTTACACTAGCATTTTAAGGTGTCGGGGTGTAAATCTTCCTTTCCCTTGTTCTGTTAAAGGCTTTGCGGAAGGAAAGATATCTAGGACTTGCACAGAAAACTAATTAATATTTCAACATTGGATTCTTCAAAGGAAAGCGCTGCATAAAAAGTACAATATTCATTGCTGATTTTGCCAGACATGGTGTCACTTGAGGTTGTCAAAGAAGGAAACACAGAGAGATAAAGAGAATACAAAGACACTGTCCTAGTTAGAACAGCTGGGACCAGTTCATCACTGTATGGGTGTAACCCAAAACTGTGTATTCTATAGCCTTCCATGCCATTTCCCAGAACCCCAAAACTGTGTATTCTATAGCCTTCCATGCCATTTCCCAGAAACTGTTATCAATAGAATATTTACACCCTCTGCCCAGAGCAGCCTGACTCCTCAGGCTATAAACTAGGTGTTAAGAGGCCTGTGAGATAGGAGGGTGCCCCCTGTCCTCACACCCATTGTGGAACTCCCCACCCTGAGGGAAGTACTGGGCATTCCTGCCTGAACTGGAGAATATATAATCTTGGAGTCTTGGGACTTTTTGAACCACTCGTGGGATCCAGAGGAAGACTGCAGACCACCACTCTCAACCAGACTGCAGACCACCACTCTCAACCAGACTGCAGACCATCACTCTCGACCGGACTGCAATCACCACTCTTGACCAGACTGCAAGAGCACTCTTACCAACAGGTTTTTTCTCTCTCCTTTTACTTTGGACTCAGGGGGCCCAACAAACACCATTCTGTTCATGCCCCAGGGTGCTGGATTATACATTTGGGTTTTGTGGGTTAAAACAAATTGTTTGTCTGTATAATTGTACTTATGTATTATTTTATTAAATTGTTATTTTGACTTATAATCTCTCTTTTGAGTTGGGTTCATTTCCCCTGCTGGTTTACCTTTAAACCAGCACAGACACAATAGTACCTCATTAATAACCACGTTTACATATTTTGTCCCCTTAAAGAATACTGACTTATTTTTCTTTTGCTATATTATGGAAAATCTTGTACCACTCAACACATTGGTATCAAACCACTCTCTAAATATGTGCCTACCTATGTCTGTGATTAATATGCTTTCCCACCAGTGATGTTATTTTCTGCATGTGCATGTGTGATTTTATTCTTTAGATATTGTTGGATTCAGTTCTTTCTCTTCTGTAAACCACATCTTGCACATTTATGTTAGAGAAGGTAGTATCAAGAAAAGCATTTTTTCCAAAGTACAAGTATTTATTTATTTATTTATTTTTATATATATTCTGATCTCTTTGTGTGTTCAATAGCAAGCAATAAATAGCTTGGGTCAAATGAAGTTTAGCTTTAAACAAGCATTAATATCAAAATATGCAAAAAGGTACCAGATTAATCTGAGTATAGTTAGAGTAATTGTCTGTAGTATATTTAAACAGATCTGTTCTATTAGGTCCTTTGGCTTCTTTTGGAAGTAGAACAAATGTAACTTCTTTCACTAACCGTCTAGTTTCACAAATGTGATAGATTTGATTACTTAATATCTCTAAAAAATATCCTTAGACATAGCTACTAACATACTCTTAATTAACCCTCACATTCATAGAAGTTAGTGAGGATATTTTCAATTCCTTACTTTTTTGTATGTTTGTTTTTTTTCTGGACATCTTAACTAGTTTAAGTGAAACAAACAGGGCAAGTAAATTCTGGTATCACTGAAGAACACTTCATAACAAAACTCATTCTTCAGGCTGAAGTTAACAAGTTTGTTATTATTTTTAAAATTTTAAAAAATATTACTTGGGTTGTGCTTATGTATTGACTTCTCCTTCAGCCTTAGAGCATTACCTTTTGGTACTATGCATGGTTTTTATTGCTGATGAAAGTTAGCATTTTCTGTAAAGAAATGTCATCCTCTCAGAAGTGCCATGCTTGTTTCTTTACACTGCAACTGAAGAAAATCACTGATTAAAAAAAAAAAAAAAGAAAAAGAAAAAAAATGAGATAATTCTAAATGAAACGTGCAGGTTTTGTCATAGAATTTCCATTTATAAAAATTCCATCTGCATCTACATAAAACTACGGGATTAATCATCAAGTTAAAGACAGATATTCAATGGTATACATGGCAACAATAACTAAGGGAAAATGCCTCATTTGTGCTGAATATTCATGTTATTAAAGTGACAAAGAAACGTTAAATTCATGTTCTTTCAAAGAAAAGTATCATTGCTCACAAAGAAGAATGTGCTATTCACTGAAACTTAAGATATTCTTAGAGGTATAGAGAAGGAACCTACTGTGATAAAATCCAGAATGGAAGGTGGAATTCCAATGATTAGGGTAGGTACTCTTAGGTACAAGCTGATTATTATCTCAGTGACTTTAAACAAAGGAGAAAGTGATGGGAATCCTTGAATTTGGGTCATAAGTGTAAACTCCTTGGGTAATGTTGAAAGATGAGCCTTTCCTAGTACTACAAATATTACATATGGAAGTAACTGATTATATATTCTTTAGAAGAAAAAACAATCTTATTTGGCATATTGCAACAGGCTAAGATAACATTCAAGTAAGTAAGTAACTGACATACATAAAATTAATTTTTATTCAACATTCACTACAACATAATCATTCAAAACTGTATACTCAAAGTATACATATGCATAGTCCTTTTAATTGTACAGTATAAAATGTAAATGTGTCACTGTATGTAAGTAGCAAAGACCTTCAGGACGTTCTTATTCTTGTGAAGATCACAAAATTCATTGCTCATTTTCTTAGTGTATTTTAGAGTTCAAGTCCTAAAAACTCACAGTTGTCATTACCTTAATATTTTAAAATTTATTATTTTGGAATACTATTCGTCAGCCTTTTCAGATAAGAAAGCTTTATATTCCTCCACATTACCAGAAGAATACTGAAAAGAAAGAGAACTTTCTCAGTGTACTACTGGAAGTTCATTGCAGATCAAGTAATTGCTTCTCAGATACCAAGATAATTCCGTGTTTTAAGCATTCATCTATTTTGGGTGATTATTTAGTTAGCCTGAAAACTATTTTATCCAAATTAAATGTTACTGTTCTTTTAGTTGCACTCCTTTAGAGAGAGGAGAAATCACTTCTCATTATATTCTCAGAGATAGTGAAGACATAAGCCCTTTTTATGGACTTTTTGTCTCAGAACCTATCCTAATTTATACAGTTTTAGTCATATATAGCTTTAGTCAGGGTTTTCTGGCTCCAGCTGCTTTTTGTTTTGTATAGACATAGTAACAGTGCAATGTGATGCAGAGAGCAACAGAAAAGAAATTAATAATACAAGTATAAAAAACTGAAGAACTAAAACTGACCTCGGACAAAGAGATGCAATTGGGATTTAAATCAATACAATTTTGGTCAAAAACAACCTTCAGATCTTTATTCAATAGTGCTTGGGAGGGTCTAATATGAATGTAATTATGGATGAAGACTCTCTAAATCACCATTAATTATATGAATAATATTCTTTGTGCTTGTCATTCTCAGTTTATTAACCATAAAATATTTTAAGTGATTAAATATAAAATTCACAGTCAACTTGCTGATACTGCTCATTGTAAGCAATTTATTTATTTCAGGGCATAAACTATTTCCATTTCCAGCCTCTTTTATGTTACTAGTAATTGGAGGTGGTTCTATAGAATCATTTCCACACCACAGACAATTACTGAAAGAGGAAAATATATGTGTTCATTTCCTCTGGAGCCTTATTACCTACTATCAGTAGCCTCTATCTGCAAGAAGATTGCTGCATCTTCATCTAGAGGTTGCAGAAGTCCATCGGATAAAATCAAACTCCTGTTTTAGGATAATGCTGTCGATTTTAGTCATTTACATGAGGGATGTGTCTGGCAAGGGGCTTCCACAAAAATGCAATGCTTGCTAAACTTTTAAGACAGACTGCATGCATGGGGGTACTTCAGTATCACTAGTGGTGTGGTGTTTTAGTTTTAATTGCCAAAGCTGCACATTTTGAGTATCTCAGTTGAAATGCACAGTCCTCCCACTATCTTGTTCCTTCTTATAGAAAATATTCCTAATTCTCTTGTTTATCTCAAATAACTGAAAAGAAAAAAAAAAACAAAAACCAAACAAATCAAAAAATGTTTAATCTGGACCAGACAGAAGAACAGTGTACAAACTCACAGGAATGCTAGGTTTTTGAAGGGAGTCAGTTGTCAGCGCAAAAGTTATAATTCCAAATCTTGCTGAAAGTAGATCTTCATTCTCCTCAGAACACGTTTACAATTCAAGGTGGACCTTGTACTACTAATAAACATTAAAAAAAGCTGTGAGCAGCTTCTCTAACCTCTGAAGTGTGCTCAGGGAGCAACTAAACCCTGCATCATGAGAAATGAGACAACTTCCCAGCTTTCTAGCACTGGGTTGGGTTTTCATAGGAAGTAACATCAGTAGTTTAGTGACGGGGGAAGAGCTGTAACCCCCCTTATGCAAGACCCAGAAAGGATCACTCTGCACAGACCCACAGCGTGACACAGAATGAACGTTTATTTAACATGGATGCTGGCTTTTATAGGGAGAAGAGGGACTTTTCTGGAAGAAAGGGTGGAGACTGGGAGGAGTATTCTAAGATTGGCAAATCACAGTAAAAAGGGGCGGAATAGTCTGAAGCTGGACGAATGGGAAACCGTCTCTGGGTAGAACAGGTGAAGCAGGTAGGACGAATAAGGAGAGGGCTTACATTGAACCAACAGGAAAAAGGATAACAGGGATACAGAACCAGGAATAACAAATTTTTATAATAAAATATATTATACTAATAATAAAACCATTGCACAACAGAGTAAAGGTGCTTTGGAACAAACACTTAGGCAGTCCTGACAGGCACACTCAGTACACCACAACATAAGTGCATTCTGATGTTATTTCTTCTTATTATTATTTCTTTTCACTAATTTCTTTCCACCACTCATAAGTCTCCATCGGGGCACCTCCAACAGTTTAGCATCTGTAATTTATCATTGTGAGGTGGTTTTGAGTGCATCAGACGACAGCTGGTGCACAGTGTATAAAGCCATGTCCCAGGAATTCCTCACTCCCTGCCTGCCTTTGGAGCCACTTGTGAAGTTGCACCCTTGGTCTCTGAATAAATACATCTGGATATGACTATCCATGATCTAATAAAGCTTCTGACTTAGATATGGAGGACTGCATTATGTGCTGGTGCTCAATAGTTATTTACTTCTTAAGAAGTCTCAGGTGTTAAGCCTGTTTCTGGTATAAGAATCTATCCAGTGAAATGAATACAATCCTTTAATTTACTTTACTGTTTCTTTAAAAATATCTAAAAAAAATAATTCCAATATTGTTTTGTGTCTGTAAATGAAATTATCTACAGAAGTAGAAAGAAATTACAGTTGTGAGAGTTTCAGCTCATTCCTGGAAACATAAACTGTGAAAAACAGGGAGAAAACAATACTTTACACCTGACAGCTCCAATTACAGTGCCCTACAGAGCTTAACTGCCTACTTCAAATCTTCCCACAACTTTTATTGAGGAACAGTGGAGTGATATATATTCTGAGACATTGTCTTGTTTTCCTAAATACTCTATGCAATTAGTTCACTTTATGGAAAACTAAATCCACAATAATTTAAGACCTTTTTTATGTTACAAAAGCAAAGGTTCCTTTGAGACTACTAATGTTTTTTTGATCCTCTAACATAAAGTAAAATATCAAATGGTATTGAACTTATATTTTATAGTGGTATAATATTATAATATTATGTTAATTTAATATTATAGTTAATTTAATACAAGTAACTGTGTATTAAAACTTTCCCCAGCTGATCACAGCACAAGAAAGACCATATCTATTTTTTTCAGTTCTCTTTATTTTGCACTGACACAGCAGTGTGGAAGACATAATACGAAATTGACAATATGCAGAATATAAATAATTCTTCAAGTGCTTTTGAAGGATGCCTTTGAGAATTAGCACACACAGAATCATAGAATCATGGAATGGCTTGGGCTGGAAGGGACCTTTAAAGATCATCTAATTTCAAACCCCCCTCCCATGGGCAGAGAAAATATTCACTAGACCAGGGCGCTCAGGGCCCCATTCAACCTGGCCTTGAACCCATCCTGGGGATGAGGTATCCACAGCTTCTCTGGGAAACCTGTTCCAGTGCCTCATCACCCTCACAATAATGAATATCTTCCTAATATCTAATATAAACCTACTCTGATTCAGTTTGAAGCCATTTCCCCTTGTCCTATCATGACATGGCCTTGTAAAAAGTCCCTCTCTATCTTTCCTGTAGGCTCTCTTCAGGTACTGAAAGGCTGTAATTAGGTCACTCTTAAGCCTTCTCTTTTCCAGTCTCAACAAACCCAATTCTCTCAACTTTTCCTCATAGCAGAGATGCTCTGGCCCTTTAATCATCTTGGTCTAATCATCCTCTGGACTGCTGAACCCAGAAAACTCCAGTAATGAATTTGCCCACACAGGAGCAGTGCTTGAGTTTCCTATCAAATACAGAAATTTAGAAAGTCAGCAAGTCTACATGATGTATTTGCCAAAAATAGAATAGAGAACTATTCTGAATAACTCAGTCCCTAAAAACATCAAATTTACAATATGTTGCATTTCTACATATAGAAATTTAATGCAATCATATGTTATATATATATTATTAATAAGTTTTATATGCATTTTTCTTCATTAGTGTCACAATATGTTATTAATATAATCAATAATCAATATTATAATAAATCCATATATGAGCTGATTATTTCCTATTTGCATAATATTGATAAAATAAATAAACTTGCATCTTGGTATCAGTATTTTACCTTGCAAAAGCTTTTTATCTTTCATTTTTGAGAGTTAAATAGACTTAGATTTCTGAAGCCAAGCAACAAGCTGGCATACTTGCTCTGGTATTGCATTCATCTGTCTTCTATAGCTCTTTTGTAAAAATTCTTCTTTTCACTCAGTTGGATAAAAGAGTGGGAATTTTTTGTTTCCTCTTCAAAAAACAGTCACTAATATTGAAATCCTACAGAACAATTAAAGGAGGAAAGTTTGATATCTTCAGCCATTAAGAGAAGAGAAGGATAGAAATAGTCAGACTTAGAAAGAAAGTTGAGGCTTTAATATGCTGTAAAAACAAAAGAAGAAATGCCTTACAATGAAATGCTAGTATTAATTTAAGGGCTAGACCACTAGAGTCTTTTTTTGACCTTCCAAATGGTTTGGACAAATTTGTAGGTAGAACTTTAATTCCATGGACAGACATTTTACATATGTATGCAGTAGCATTTGGTTTTCACCAAATTATTATTATTCCTATAATATCTATAAGTATTATAGGATTAAAAAATTACAGTTTTAGACTTTGTTAAGTAGTTTCAGTAGTTGTGCCAGATCTCTTTGTTTTTAACAGGTTGTAACTGCTCCCAGCTTCAATGTAAATATGAATAATACTTATATTTTCTTTTTTTCTTCAGATTTTAAGATAAACATTTATGAAAATTCAACATATAGATTAGGATTCATCAGTCTCATATATTTTCTACATACTGTGTACGAAGTGTGGAGGTCTCTACCAATCATGGTCAAGTTAAAATAAATTATGTTGAGACTCCAAATGTCAAGACAAAATTTGCCCTTTGTGCTAGTAAATAATTACTTAGAATAATTGTGTTCTGTCAATCAGGTCCTAATATTTGTTCAAAGAATTAGAGAACACACCTAAGGGATCACCATGTTTATCCACATGATCATTAACGTTGTCATTATTAGTTGGTAAACATTTAATTTAAAATATAAACAATAAATTATTTGCTTTGTGTTGTTGACTTTTTTTTCCCCATGAATTTTCCAGTTTTGGTTGTATTTTCTCCCTCTCAGGTAGAAAAATTAATATTATTTATTATTCATAAGCCACAGGAAAAAGTCACCAAGTCCTCCAAAACCAATGTTCTTTAAAACAAACATAGATTTTTATTGCAGAATTCCTATTCCCCTAAATTTTCTTTTTCCAGCAGATCTCCAAACTTATTTCTTAAAAACTGACTTTTAATATAAACAATTTGTGCATTTTTTCCTATAAATATCTATATATCTAGAGCAATGCAATCTGAGATCATTGTAGAATAATAAAATTATCAAAATAATCTTTGAAACCTAATACAGTCCAATTAAATTTGTTAGAAAGAGATTTTCAGATTCTTTTTTCACTGCAATATTCTTTCTTACTGAGATACAAGTCACTGACAAAATCCCATGCTTTTCAAAATATGGATTGTCAAAGAAATGATAACATAACTTTCCATATTTATGTCCTTCCAGTGAATGCCATATAAATTAGACTCATTTTGCAGTGAAAGGAAAGGTTTTTTTGACCAGCTGTACTTTTGGGATCTGAAAGGCAGTCTCTTTTCTTTTTTAAAAAAATGCAGAGCAGAATCAGAATTTCCTGGCAATTTGTGAATGAATAACTATAAATTTGCCAAATTCTCTTAGCAGTTTTTACAGGTTTGTTTTTTTTTTTTAAGAACATATGTACTATATAATATATATAGTAGAGGTATGCATAATACATGTGCATATAAAATTTTAAAATATCCAAAAGGTCTTTCATTTTGGAGATTGTTTGTTTGATTGGTTTTATTATTTTCAAGCAGTTATTTTATTATTTTCATCTTCTGCCTCATTAGGATTGGGACCAGGAATTTCATTCTTATCCATATGTCAAAATACCTTTTAGGTGTTATTTATTGTTCTAAAATCAATACAGAAATCTACATAGATATGGAAATCGTAATTGTATCTTATATCAGAAAATATGAATCTATGTTAAGATTCCCTGTGGTTTTCTATAAAAAACACTTTTCTGGAAATAGCAGACAGAATCACAAGTGTACAGAGCAGTATAACTAGGTTTGCAACAAAATAAAACCAAATACTTAAAGGGCCAAGGCAGGGTCAGGAGAAGGGCAATCAAATCTCTTACATCATTTATAAGCACATCTCTGTCACCCACTATTCAATGAGTCAAATGATTGTGACTTAAAATAATGTAAAATGGACTGCAATGTTTCTGAGCTCAGATACCCTGTGTCAATGTAGATGGCAATGCAGAGCCAGAGTGTGATCAGTAGTGCTCTTGCCATGGGTTCACATGAAATTATATCTCTAAAAAAATTATAGATGTTCTGTAAAAACCATTGGGAGCTGGGATTTCTCTGGGAAATGCTCTCCATTTTGGATATGTTATATTTGTGGAAGATGATTAAAATGTTCAACAGGAAAAAAACAGTTAAAATTTTGTCCTTTTCCCCTTGTAGCATTCACAAACATATGAAGCTTACAGCATGAACCAGCATTTTTGCCAAAGTCAGTATATGAAGACAATATCCTTTGACTTCTCATGGATTTCTGTCATTCACTAAGAACTGACGGAAGGGAAGGGAAGCAGAGAACCCACATTCTTTCAAGTGATCACTAAAATTATATTTCTGCATACTAAAAAATTTAATCATCAAGTTCTGTTTAAAGAAATCTACTCAGTAAGAGGCTGGAACACAAGATGACAAGATATGCACAAAATATCTTTTGTAAGTACTCCAAATCGCATCTCTTGAAGGACTCTGAGCTGAAGTATTGTTATTACTGTTATCCCTACCTCAGTTGTTATTATCTGTACCTTTCAGTTTTTCTAATATTAACAGTACGGCATCCCTGGTCCAGGCCTTATCGAAGAAGAATAAAATAGATACCCTTTTTCTAGAGCACTGTGAGGACTCATCTGGACATCCCATGTACCTTCATACTGAGTATCCCAGTTCCTTTAATCTGCTTTCTTCTCTGCATCTGTTGTCCATTAAAACATCTGTCTGTCTGTCTTCTGACCTTGGCCAGAGTGTCTTTGGCCAAGAACATGCCTCCAGCAACGCTGATGCCTGTGTGAAAGCATGTGTCTTGAGAATCTGGGTGTCATGGGTATTAAACATCTGCCCCTCTGAGTAGATGCAGAATTAATAACTTTTTCCAGTGTCTGTAAAATTTTAAGTCAGGGAGCTTCCAAATTCTTTGTACAAGAAGCCATTACAGTAGATATGACATGGGAAGAAAATTCTTAGACTAGAAATATTTTATCTCTTCTCTACTGACAAAGGCTAAAGTTAATATTAGATCTCCCTGGCATTTCTCTGTATGCTTCCTCCTCCATCAGGATGGAGACTATCCCTGGAATCTAGGGCTTGAATGTGTAGAAGTGCTGAGGCCCACATGAATGACCACCAGCAGCAGCTTCACTGCGCTGTATCAGGTATTTTTTTCTACCCTGGAAGTTGTATCTGTGATAACAGATGCAGTGACATGCAGCATTTTCTCTGCTTTTCTCAGCAATTGCATGACTGACATATTTTATAATCCTACTCCACAGAGTAGCAGATGGTGCCTACCCTTTTTCATCCTGTACAAGACTTGGTATTTCTTCTCTGTCAGTCATAAGACAGGTTTTTTATTTTTGCTGGCTGTACAGCAGTAGTTACTTCTCCTGCCAATCTCATGTCTCTTGCGGTTCAGACTTAGAAGAAGTCTTTAACGCTTGGTGCAACTTTTACGCCAAATGTAGCAAGCCCTGAATGATCACTGAATAACACTATTCTTTAGAAGGATTGACACTCAAAGTGTGTGAAATCTAAAGGCAGAGGCATGCCACAGCAATTCAGCACAAAGATTAACCACTCTCCTTGCCACTAAGAGCAAAGGTATCTGTTAAGTAGAAGGCCTGCCAATACTGCAGCGAAACCTCAGAAGATGGGTGCATAGTCATCCACCTCAACATGAGATGACAGTTACATAGCACATGAAAGCATGAGAGCATATGAAAGCAAAAACTACTATAACATACTGTTCAATAGAACCTGTTAATTTAGGTTCAAAACGATGCTCAAACAGTTATGCTCAGTGCAATGTTCCTTCCTAGCTCTGTACCCATGAAAAATGTGTCCAAACTGTATCTTCACTGTGTGATCCTGTCCTCTATTTCTGGAGGGATACAGTCTCACTGACCCATTCACTCACGAGAAATGTTATGAAGTTTGCCAGGGACCTTTATCAAGAAACTACACTTAGCATATGAGAGCTGAGGCAGAAATGGATATCTCAAAAAGCAAAACTACCCAGCAGTAGAAAAGTCTAATCATTCTTACCTTAACATACCTGTCCAGGCTGAATGAGACAAAGTTGAGGACATTGCATAGAATCTGTAATTTTCTGTGATACTGGTGAAAGATTCCAGTGCTGATAAATGAGCTACATACCTAACTTAACTGCATTTGGCTTCAGCAGAAATAGTTTCTACTCTTTCCTTTTGCTGTATTTCTTATAGTTGTTTTTAGAAGTAAAAGCATTATTCCCAAGCACACATCAATTTCTTGACAAAGACTAAGTCCTGCTTGTCATTTTGCTCTCTATTAATCTCATTCTTATGTGCCAGTAACCACCTCATACCACACACACAGTATTTAGAAATAATTTCATTACAATAATGAACACTACATCAGCTCTGAGTAAAAAATTCATTAAAAGTCATGCATATCTTCTAATATTATGCTATCTTAATAATATTGAGAAATTATGTAAATATAACATTTACATTAAATAAAAATAATATATTAAAAGATTATAAAAAGAACTTTGAAAGTAATGTTATTGTAAAGAGAAAAAACAGGCAAGGACAATTAAGGATGTTCCTCCATTGCTGAATCTTTTTTTTTTTTTGTAAACTAATAAGATAATGAAGAAATTAAAAAATATATAAGTGATGGATGCTATATCATTGCTGCTTCAAGAGAATGTCTTCAATTTTCCCATATTTTCAGTATAAGAAATTAATTTTATGAAACCCTGAACTTCTGCTTGAGGGCTGAGTGTTGATTAGGCAGTTGCAAATGAAGTAACTGTCAGGGAAGGGTACATCTCCAATTTTTGAGACCCAGGGTTATAACTGGAAGGCATTCAAAGGTTTGTGCATTGAACATAGCTGCTAGCGCAGAAGTAAATGACTGGATGAAGTATTTCTATCTAAACCTTTCCTGATGAATAACTGTGGCTTTGTTAAGGTGATTTTCTAGGGAAAGAGTTTGCCTTTCTTGAAATAGATTTCTCAGCTGAAACTTAGGATCTGACTTGAAGAAAAATGTTGGTTTTGTGAAGTTCTCCCCTTCTGGCAAAAATTAAGAGTTCTTACAACAGAAATGAGAAAAGCCATTGAGAGCAGCATTTAACAAACCAGCCTTTTCACCAACACTCAATAACATTCAAACACATAATGTTGAAAATATGTTGTCTATCCAAATCATACTAAGTGCAAAAAGGACAAAGTAAACAAGCCAGAGGAATTCCAAAGCACACTGGTATTATTTTTTTAAATAAAAAATACAAAAAGGGATATTTTTATCACATTGAGACAACAGAAAGGTAGGACTAAGAAGAGACTTCCTGAGTGAAGTGCTCTATCCTGCCTTTAAAACATATTAATATCCACAGATCATAAGAACTGTATAACCTGCATCAATTTCTTCATAGTACTTAGCTCATGTCAGGGTAGGTTCATAGTTCAGTGGTAGTTCAGTTGTCATTAAGATGTTTGTTAGTTTGCTTTAAAGAATTTGAAAAGGTAGAGGGGGTAGGGGAGTGTGTGTGTGTGTGTGTGTGTGTGTGTGTGTATGAAAGTCTATAAGCCAGTTGGTTTTGATTTTTATAATTTCTTTCTTTCTTCTGGTCATGTAAAGTGTATGTTCTATTTTATAACTAAGCAATGAAGCACAAGCTGTATGGCAGCTATTCTTGTGGGAGTCAGCCTGAAAGAAGTTGCCCAAATAGCACACTTCACTGCATCTGCACTGTATGTTGCCTTGGAACAGGGAATCGGGAAGACAGTATTATACTTGTGACTGAAAGAAGAAAAGCTGAGATCAGAGCAGTAAATGTCACCAAAATTCATTTGGCGTGTTCAGATTTACCAGCGTGAAAACAACATCACTGCTCTGCTGCCAGCAAAAATTATGTTCTGCAAGTATTTGCAGGTCACATGACAAGGGTTTCTCTCATTACATTCTTGCACAGGAGATTTGCTCTTTCTCACCTTCAATTTGACATTTTACGGGGATTAGGGACATAAGGTAGAAGGTGTATAATGTATTGTTTTCTCCCTGTGGCTGACTGCTGCTAGTCTTAAGTCAACAAATGTCAGATTTCAATTTTACTGCATTACTGCATCACAGACTGCAAAAATCAATCTTTGTTGGGTTTACTGTTCTCATTCTTTCATATACAATGAGTGGGGGAAAACATCTTTTTGCTGTACCTGCCTGACACCTGCTTATAATCATAATTTTGAACATCTGATTGAAGTAGTGAGAATTGTCAAAATACACTGACTACACAAATGCCTGTTTTCATGGTGATTTTATTATTTTTTTATGAAGGAAGATGCCCCATTGTGACTTAAAGCATTTTGTCTCTACAGAAAAGACAAAAGACTCCTCTGGAAATTGACCATATATCACTGAAAGAAATAAAAGTCCTTGGAAATATTTTATTATGCGGGAACTTTCTCATGGACACTAATGTGAACATAAATAAATGCCGATGACTTCAAGGATAAATGAATTTCAAAGTTATTTCAAAATTATTCTTATAAGAAAAGTATAAGGAAATACCAGTCCTTTGCAGATTAAGATTTTTGTCTTAGAATTTAATGTTAAGTACTCTTTACCTTCCATAATTAATAGAGGTAATCCAGTATCATAAGGAAGTGTTCCCTGAATCAAAGTAAGCATTATTTAAGTACATAATTATTCAGTACAATCTGAACAAAACTTTAAGAAGCTTTCACACTTAACGCGACTACTTAATTGCTCTTATAATGTTGCTGTCCTGATTATTGTGGATTAAATTGTTACTGATTCTTCTTAAAATTTTTTTTGAGAATGCTTCATTACAACCTTCACAGCTTTTCTTGACCTAAAGCCCTCTGAAACCTTTAATGGACTTCGAGATCTCTGAACCAGACAGATTTTATATTTTTTATTATTTTCCTACACCCAGCAGTGTAACTACAATGTTAGCACAGGAGAAGCAGTTGAAATGTCACAATCAATCCCCAGAATGTATTATTAAAGCCTTTAAAAAACCATGTGTCTTTGCAACTGAGTTTGTAGGGAGATAAATAAGTGTTGAATATCTCTCAAAGCAAAATAAAACAAAAATGGAATTAGTACTGGAAGAACAGAGTGAACTTCAGGCTCAGACAAAGTAGGCGGCTGCGTCAAACCACAGATGGGAAAATAGCAATAGCCATGGTGCAAACATCATCTGTATTTGTAGCAAACCTTAGAAAAAAACAGGTCCTCTGCAGCCACTGCTGAGGCTGAAGTGAGTGTTAGTCTGTGTTCCACAGCACCTACTCCAAGCCCTCCCTCACGTTGGCAGACCCAGTTGATGAGACATTATCCTTATCCCCTTCTATCTTTTCCAGGGTCGCAAGAGCAGCAAAGTCATCATTCTGCGATTTTGCCCTTGTTCTCTAGGCAGTTCTGCCATTTGTCTTCCCCTCCCATAACAAGAACACCACAGCTCCAGGCTAGCTTCCACTTCTCACCTTCAGGCTTGGAAAATTACATTCTCACATACACTGTGGAGAAGCCTTGAGTCAAGGGGGCAAGGTGTTTACACTGGAACCACTTCAGACTGATTCTGAAATTGTGTTTTCTCTGGGTAAGCACATATGAACCCTCCTCATTAACACCCAGTAGAATCTTTTACCAAACAAACACTCACCAGTACAATATTTATTGAGTAGCTAGGTGTGAAATAAGGTTAAGGAGGTTAGCCAGAATTTGTAGGCTATAAATTTCAGGGGATTTTTAGGTTCACAGTGGGTCAGCCAGCGTGACTTACATATTAAACCAGAATCTTGTACAACAATTCCAGGGCCTGGTCCAAGTGTTCAGAAGACCATGTAATAGAGTTGCACACAGCAGATCAATATCTGCTTCCCCTTTTGAAACCAACTCTACTAGTTCTCACTAGATAATGAGACTTGCAGCTTCTTTTTACCTCCTGATCCAAAGCCTGTGGAAGCTCATATAAATACTCCAGTTAAATACTAGGAGCTTCGAATTGGACCTCAAATGATGAAACATGATGAAGTTGATCTAAAGAGTAATACTCAGAGTTTCTCTGCAGAAGAATTCATAAGACCAAGCTCTACTTTTTCCCAGTCAGGATGATGGACTACACAAAAATGGCACATCTGTGTTTGACTGAAAGCATTTTTCTGCAGCTGCTATATTTCTTTCTTACTTGTAATATACCAAACAAAATGGCAATATTTTTAAAATATAATAAAAATCTTATCATAAATTAGGTTGTGAGGGGTAGATTCACTATTTTCTCACTAGATAATACAAAATCTTATCAACAATGATCATATGATATTCTTCATACACAGTAATAAATAATTAAAACCAGAAATTCCTTATAAGTTCTCAACACCTCTCAAAAAGACACTTTTTTCTTTTGGTTTGTTTTAGGGGATTTTACACATGCTAAAATGTAACATTATTGTACCAATATAATGCATTTTAAATTCATGAAAGCATATCCACACAAGGGACATTGTACATTGTATCACTGTATCTATAACAACATTCAACAACTAACTTTCAAAATAGGTTTTTAATTCTGTTGAAAAACCCATGAATTAGAATGAAAAGAAAAAAACAAGTTTTGCATTAAAAAAAAATTATGGAGGGAACACTCAAAAGCTGACAGAAGCATGAGGTTATAAAATAATTTTATCTTGCATTGCATAAAATTAAAATAATTCTAAGAAATTCTCTACTGAAAAATAAAGTGTTTCATTCTGAAATGTTCCAATAGTTCCATTTTGACTTTATCAGGATATCCCTTCCTAATATATTCAGCATCATCACAGCTAGGCTTCGCAAACGAAGATTTGAGAAAGGTTCTATCCACATTTGTTATAAGCACGCTGGTGGCTAATAAGGCCAGTACGAGATAGACAAGTCTGGTTGCAAAAGGCACAGCAGAAAGACTCCTTAGGTGGTGTATTCTGCAAGACACGATTCTTTCTGCGTTGTCTTTTCTCCTGGAGAGTGATCCTGTATGCTTTCTCAAAGGCATCAGCAGCGTTATAGATGGTGTGTCTCCAGATCTCCCCGTTGGAGGCCAGAGTAGACCAGTTATGTTGATCAATACGGCCAAGGCTGAGATGTTGTTTCAGGGAGTCCTTGTATCTTCTCTTCAGGGCTCCTCTCATGAGGCAGCCAGTGGTAAGTTCATCATAAAGCAAGATCTTAGGGAGGTGGTGGTCCTTCATCCTTGAGATGTGCCCTGCCCAGCGCAGCTGTGTTCTCAGTAACATGGCCTCAATACTTGTGACTGCTGCTTGTTCTAGAACAGATGTATTGGTCACATAATTTGACCAGTGGATGTTTAAAAAGTTGTGAAACTGACATATTTCTAAAAATATTTGGTTTTTGTAAAAATGGGATTTCCTCACCTACAAATGGCATTCAAAAACACACTTGACATGTTCACTAGCATAAGTCAAATATTCAGTCAGTCATGGCCAGTCTTCATGAACAAAGATTTGGGAAAGGTCATTACCCTTTGAGCCTGCGTAGTGGATTTTTTAGGTGAGACACAGTGTGCGCTGAGCTGAGCCCACCCTTTAATCCTAAGGTTCATCTACTGGGGCCTAGCGAGCTTGGACAGTGGTAGTGAGGTCTTCAGGACGTAGGTTTGTTTAGAGTGACCTTCTCTTAGATGGATGGCCTTACAGGGCTGACGAGCTGCATCTGCCTGGAGGAGTTCCCTGACCGGGAATCGAACCCTGGCCGCAGCAGTGAGAGCGCCGCTAGACCACCAGGGCTCCTCAGGTCAAATATTCTAAACAGGTAATGAATATTGACCATTTATACCTTAACCAAGATGTGACAAGGCAGTTCTACTAACGGTCCTATTTTTTTATTACCTTTACTCTTTCATCTAAATTATTATTGTAGTAATGATTTATCACAGAATTGCCAGCTTAAGTGCCATCATAAACTCCCTTCTTGCTTCATAATCTATGTATCTGCAAGTTCTTGCCTATGCTAGATATGAACCAGCTTTCAGTGGCAAACATTCTGTAGCAAGAGACAGAGGACGTAATTTCTTTTTCTTTTGTTTGTAAAGTTTACTGACACAGAATCATAAAATCATTAAGGTTGGAAAAGACCTCCAAGATCATCAAAATGAAAACTCTTTGGATTTCCTTTGAATTTCCTTCATGAACAAAAACTGTATTACGGTTAAAGCATCTTAATGCCATTTGTCTAAAAGGTATCTTGGTGATACTGAAATACAACTAATCGTTTTTAACAGCTACTCCCCATTAATGAATTGAAGTGCACCAAACACCAGAGCAACAATGTTAAGAATTCTGGACTTGAATCTACAGGTGGTGATTTCTGGTCTTTTGACCTGCATGTATTTTATATAAAATAACAATAATATTTTGTTGTTTTGATTTTTCCTGTAAGGCGATGTCTGTTTGTGTGAAGGGATTAAAACAGTTGTTTTGTTGTGCCTTTTTTTTTTTTAATAAATGAGGAAAAATAGTGAAATTTGCTTGGATGAGTGACAACTTGGAGGTGATAATATTGAAGTGATACAAATATATCTAGTTCAATCTTCAAAGCAAGTTTATTGCAGCAATATGGCTGTTATCATGCTATTTCAAACAATTAGACAGCAAAATGCATTTACTTGTCATAGAGAATTAATCTTCTGTATGAGGTGCTGACCTAGAAAGCAGAGAACAACTGACAAAAATATTCAATTTACCCTTACATTTTTTCTCCAATAAATGTTTTACTTTCATTTTTTTACTTCATTTGCTCAATAGCATTAAAAGTTAAACTGCTGTAAGAACTCCTTTATTTATTTAATTTTTTTTAAGATTCTGTGTCTGCATGTACATATCTCTTCCTTAGTTTTGCTTTATTTAATGAACATGTAAAATCTGGTCAGCCATGAATGTGAATTGTAGCAGTATAAGATCTCAGGAAGGGAAGAGCCTGAAATTACTGCCAGCCATCCATTTAAAGTGCAGCACACAGTAGCCATTGAAAGTAAAGGCAGTCAAGTGCCCATCTGCTTGCTTCAGAAGTATTTTTCTTTCAGAGTGGAAGAGGACACTTTAGTTAAGCTCAATAATGAACTGATTAGGCTTGTTGTGAAGCCAATAGAAATGAATAGCCTTTCGATTAACAGTCAGCTTACATGATAAAGTAAACCCACCCAGTCACAAGGAGGATAACTTTTTCAGTGGTTAAAGAGTGATTTGAAGTGAAGAGTAGTATAATTTCTCAAGGGCTCCTGAACTACTGTAACAAGTGCACAACAAAATAAAATCACCAAAGACAAAATAAAGCAAGACAAGAAGAAACACATCTTCTCTGATCCCTTAAATAATAGACTAAGTCCTCCACTGCTGTTCTGAGGGAGGGTTGGCACACAGCATTAGTACAAGGCCAACATAACTTCCACTGAGATAAAAAATTGGTACTGAAGATTTTGCCTCATGGTTAAACAAAAGAAGAGCAAAAAAAAAAAAAAAAATCTGCTCTCAAGCTTTCCTCTTAAAGTCACAGAAGACAATCAGTGAATATGATGACATTGGGTGCTACTCTGAATGAGAGATGGTGGCAGAGCTGGTCCCATGAAATGTAATGAATTTCTATTGCTCAGCTTTTAGTTAAAAGACAAAAATCTTTAAAGACCATACATCTGAAAATCAGACTTTTTTTTTCCAACTCAGTGGCCTGGTGTACATGTGGCTGCGTGAGCCAGCCCTTCATACACCATGAGGGAGGGTAGACCCAGCCCTCCTTTAAGAGAGCTCAGTCAGGTGTGTTCAATGTTCCACTTGCACGTCTGCCACAAGCACCCCCTGATGACATTGCTGAATGCTTAAATTGCTAAAAATTATGTAAGTCACATTTCATTAAGCTGTGCACTGTGAAATATCTGATACACTTTGATCTGCGTTAGCACTGAGATTCTATTATATAGATCAGAAGCAGTTTGCCGAAACATATTGACAAAAAAAGGATGACAAAAATGTAAACTATTTTAAGGGATAGTGAATTTAAAAAAAAATCAATAGTAAGCTTCCTATTAAACATGTAGTGCTGAATATATTGATGTTCTGGGGGGTTTTACTATTTTCTACCTAGTGATCACGTACTCTATTGTATCTGTTTACAGCTCTCAATTTTTTGTGAACTGTATGCAAAATAAGAATTTATATAGAATGAAAATTTCCCACAAAATACTAACCTGGCTGTTAGAAAACTCAGAACAACTTTCTTCTGAATTACTGGGCCAACCACTGCTCAACTGGCAATTTTCAGCAGCAGTTCCCATTTTACTGCAAAGTTAACACCATGTTTCTTTATTCTTTCAAATAAATAGAATTGTCAGCTCACAAAATTAAAGATAAATCACTTACACAGACTCTCTAAACTATTCATATCCTCCCTACTGGTAGAAAACTCTGTAGCAATCAGTGATTTTTTTCCTCAGGACTGCACAACAGATAGAAAAATGACTAACGACAGACATATGGGACTTTGACTTACTCTTTAAGAAGGGAGAGGGGCATTTCAAGCATTAAAGTTAAATACTAAATTTCCCTGACCTCAATCCCAGTTTATGTCTCTGAAGGGATTTAAGCAGAATTTAGTAACCTGCGTGCTGTGAACAGAATCACCCTCAGTCTGAAAGTGTGAATTAGAGACTGCAGCCACTGAACAAAAAAACAAAGCAACCACCTCAAAATTTTTGAAAACTGTCTGCTTTTCTGATGGTCTAAATAAGTATCTATTAACAAGGCAGTACCTCAGGTCAACAATTTCAAGAGAATGCCTGAGAAGCTCTGAGATTTGATTTTTAAAACCAGTTCCTCATCTCAACACTTCCCATCACCTAATGCATGTCTAAATGGACCATAAGTAAGCATTGGCTTCTGGCAGCTCCCTCCTCATTTTGTTGACTGAAGTGGATCCTCTCTGAAAGTGCTAATCTTTTGCCCCGCAATGTCCAAAAAGCCTAAAATCTCTTTGCATTTTTTATGGCCCTAAAATTTTGCAGAAATTTGCCTTCCCTGGAAAATATTTCTTTGTTATTCATATGCTATCATAATGCTGAAGTGTAAGGAGTTATTCATATGTCTGTCTTCAGTTTCTCACTCTGACACAAACATTCTGCCAGACCTTGGGAAGTCACAACATCTTTTAGTCCTATCATTCATACTTCTAAATATTTTTAGTAGGATGAGAGATCTTTTATTTGATTATTTGATTTAATGTGCTCATGAAAAACTGAGTACCGTGAGTTGGGATGGGAGCTCTCTGACACAAAAATTAATAATTTTCTGGCCATTCTGATACAGACTAGAGTCTTTCCAACAAAAATATAAGGTCAGATGTGCACAAGCAAATGGCACCTGTTATGCAGTTATTAAAAACAAAGATTTACTTCTCAGCAACTGGAAACTTAAAATTGCTTAAAAATAAGTTTTCTATCCTGCGTATCAGCACATGTGCATACTGCACATGGAAATATACTAGAGCAGATACCAGAGCACAAACTGTTTAATCAGATTAAATAAACTAAAAGAGGATGAATTTAATTCCTATGGGTAGTGTTTTCACTGGGAATTTTAATACAATTTTGAATTTTATGGAATCCTTTATTAATAAAGGTTATGAAGCATACTACATCCCTGTATACAGTATTGCTAACTGCTGCTGACCATCATGGACTCCACGTAATTCAAATGAACAACAGCATAATAAACTGAAAAAAAAACAAGATGGTAGTAGCCAGCAGTGACCAGCAGAGATTTATATAAAATTTCATCATTATGAAAGCATGGATTTGGAGATGTTCTTTAAAGAGTTTCTTTTACAAACCCATTCTCATCCCACTGATGATTTCTGTTTTCTTGCTTTGACAACTTCTGCAGACTGACAACAAAAATATCACATCTAATATAGTATCATAAATTACTCTGAAGCTTACAGTATCAAACAAATATATCTTCATATCCATATGGTCAATCATTATCTATTGATCATTAAACCAGAAATTGAAGGAATCTTTGATTCATGAATGGCTCTTTGTTCAATTATTACCTTAAGCAATGAGGAAAATGGAACCTGAGTGAAAAGAAAGTAGAACCCATATAACGCACACTTGTAATATAAAAGATTTTTAGTCAGTATTTGATGCTAGGAAAATGGGATACTATAACATTATTTATAACTCTCAGCTCCTATGTAACTGATCATTCATAAACAAATAATTTGATATATTACAATGATTTTTACACACTCAGATTCTAAGCTTTTGATAATTTTCGAACTAAGCTTTTGCATTAATTTCCCATTTCAACATTTTATTTCTGTCTTGGACCATAAAAACATAATTGCTACCATTGAAGTTGTAGCTCTTCTATTCCCAAGAGGTCAATTCATTTTATAAAGCACATATAGTGTACAGCTTATTTGCCTGCATTTTCCATCATCAAATGTTAACACTACTTGAAGGAAACTCTAAGTTAGGAAAATAGCAATGAATAATGAAGATGGTTTCTATAATATGTGTTTGCTGCCCAGCATAACAAAATGGAGCTTTTATTGGAACCCATTTCCAGAGTATAGCTATTTGATCTACAAGCTATTAAAAAACTAGATTATGTTTTCCATGGCACCATAGGTACGGGAGAGTTAATTTCCATACCAAACAATAGGAGGAGATGAAGTAGACAGTAACTAATATGAATTGCTCCACTGCTAGCAAGTAGTCCAATTTTCTATACATCCTCAATGTTCGTACACCCTGATCCATCACAAAAAGCAGCAAAGTAAGAAAATAGTTTATAAATAATAGTTCTTTGAAAGTTTACATGGGTTCAAAATAAGTTGGTGGTAACATATAATAAAGATTTACTCAATTTGACTTTAGGCAGAAAAAATGGGTAAATTCCATTCCTACAATATCATTCCTACAGTACCACCTTTACAGTTGGTGGTAGCCTGTGTAACACTGTTGGCTCCAAAGGTCATAGAAACATTGGGATCTAAGGGAATATATATGTTTGTGGAAGTGGTACATGGGATTTACGGGCACAGAGAAAGAATAGGAGAGGATAGAATTTCCTCAAAACATTTTGCAACCTCATACTCACAAAATACAGGTAAAGGATCTAATCTTCATCATGCACAGTGGTCACCATATGTTTTAAAATAGTCTTCATGACTAACACCAAAAAGAAGGAAGCATATATAAAAATAAATTTCCTTTCCAAAAATTATTTTATATCATCATATGGTCATTAAAAAATGAAGAAAATAAGAAAATAAGGGTTTGGGGTTTTTTAGTTAGTTAACTTACAGATATATTTTAAAGCTTTTGAAGCTTTTAAAGCTTTTAATTTCAGTGCTCACTAAAATCCACAATACACTTCTACTTTTCCACCACACTTACTTAATGAACTTGAATAACAAAAATTTTAAACCATGGCAGTATATTGACTTTTCATCAAATTTAAGATTATAAGATTATTTACTTTACATCACTATATCACTAATACCTAGCTGGACATAATAATTTGTTTAAGGTAATAAGAACTTCCTTCACTGTGATGTAACTCCAATGAATCCTTCAGTTAATCTGTCCCTAGAAACTGACTTAGATGCAGTTTTGTTTATTTACTTTACTAAGGAAGTCACTAATTAATTTTTAAGTCTTTTCACATAACGTAACAATTATTTTTTCATGGTGGTTTTTGAGATGAAAGGAGAAATAAAGGGGAGAAACTGAATGAAACAACTTGACACATTCAAAATACAATTTCTCTGAAATTTGGTTAATTCAAATGTGTATTTTGACCAATTCTTTTTAAAATTAATTACTCTGCCATCAAAGTCTGGTTCTAGTCCCCAAATGTTCTACTTATTTCCTACTTTCTGATTTATTAAAAGAACATTTAACATTGTTTCATTATACACACTTTGTGAAATCTTAAATATTACATCCAGGTTATACTACGTTTTTCAGACAAATTTCCTAAGCTTCAGGTCAAAATGTATCAAAGATAGTATTCTTTCTCTCCTTTCTGTGCTGAAGAAGCATAATAAGATATGCTTGGAGTAAATATTTGGCCCAGATAATTTTATTTTTTTTCAGAATCCTTGAAAAAATCCACAAATATGAGAAAAAAAATTAAATACCAAATATGTTAAAAAATATAAAAAATCCCCTCAAACCACTACCACAAACAATATGGAACCTGTAAGTGTTCTGCCCACCTACTGAAGCAGCCAATTACAGCCAATAACTGTTTCAGCAGAAGATACAGTACTGTGTATTAATTATTAACTATGTATTAATTATTATTATTAATAATTTTTCATCGACTACCATTTCCCCCTATTTTCTCAATGCTACTGGTTAGTTTATGACCAGAGGGCATTTTCATTAAGCTTTGAACTCCCTCTCTATCTTTATTACTGGATGTACATATGTTTGTATAGAAAAACAGGAAAGAAGATACAAAAAGAGAAATACAGCTAAATAATTAAAAAGGTCAGATTTCGTTTTGTTCTACTTGTAGATCCCTCAGTTCATGATTTCCAGTATATTTCTATAACACCATTCACCATGATTTTTGAAACTAATCCATTTATTTTCATCCATCAATAACAACCACTACTACTATATATAAGCCACTACATTTTTCACCATAAAATTGACTTTTATTTCTAAATACCTGAGGTACTTACTTGTCCAACATATGTTTATTATCTAAAATAGAAAGCCTGTACAAAAAACTTGGCTTGTATTGGAAGGTCACAAGTCAAGTGAAATCCTTTAGGTCCATTAAAACAGTGGTTTAAACTGAACAGTTCCTGTTTTCCCTGACCTATATTTTGCAGCCTTAAAGCTCTTTACATACTTTTGGTCTCTTTTATTTTATTTTTTTTCTTCTGCATTTTCCACTGGGGAATAAAAGCATCCCATAAACTTTTATATCAGTTTTTTCTGCATGCCATCTACTATTAAAGCATTAGTTACCCTCTGAGAGTATAAATACTTTTCTGACTTCCCTTGCCAACCTTGCTACACTTATCCTTACATCCTACATAAATTCTTTCCTTTTAACTGTTCATAGTCTTGTATGATGGGCTTATTTGGGGACCTTTTTTTTCTTATGGAAATAATATGATGAGCAAATATAAAATGTAAATCCTTCATAAAGCTAGGCTAATGCACCCAACAAAGCCTAGGAAGACTAAACACATTGCAAACACTGTTCCCATTACAAAAGTAGTCAGGAATGAAAACTCGAACAATTATAATCCCAACTCAATTAAACACAGCAGATAAGCAAACACTTATTTTCCCCATTAAGAATATACACAAAATCTTTCCCAGTAGTGTTTTTCACTTCCTACTCAAGTCACCCTGATGTTGCACATACAGATCTGAACTCCTCCACTAGCTAAACTCAGTTCCTAGGAAGAAAGAAGATCAAAATCTTTTAACACTAGATCTTTGGGTCCAGTCAGGGAGGCATGACCCTCCAACACCAGAAATTGATACTTTTCACACAAATATATTATCACAGGGTAGTGACTATTCAGTCTCTTTTGTGCTTGTAAATGAGAGAAGAGGTCCATTTAGGTCAAAAAGTATTGCCAGGTGAGAAACATTGATTTAGTTATTCAAATCACACTAGTGGGGTCATTCTCTGTACATAATGTGTGCTCTAAGACAGACTTTCCTTAAAGAGCTTCAGTTCAGAAATGAAGAATGCTACCTAAATAATCAGTGTTTTCTTTCATTACTTAGGAACATATTTTCCAGAAGGTTTTTAACAGCAACTCTAAAATTTAACTCTACCTTTGTAATATTAGTAAGTTAGGAAGCTATCATGCATATAAATTATGCTTGAATACATTTTACAAGCGCACTTATTTCTGCTGTTAAATTTTTTTAAAGCTTGTTTCTACCCACCCATCAGTTCATGAAGGAATGATGAACTATTTCTTGTTCAAATCAGCACTCTGAAATCACCATATAAATGGGGCTTGCTTGAATACTATGATAAATGACCTATGCTAAAAATCAGTAGCTTCTTTTAAGCAAGGAAATATTAACTTCAATCCTACTTTGATACTCGATAAGTTAAAAAAAAATAGTTATTTGGCTCTGAGCAAGATATTCTATTTCTTTTTTTTTTTTTTTTTGTAGCAAATTTAGGATGGCAACCTTTTCAGAACCAAAAATAATGCATGGAACTTAAAAATTTTATGTTTCTGAAATGAATAAAATAAAGACAATAACAAAATGAAGCATAAGGCAATACAGAAGACTGAAGAAAGTAGCTCTCAACAGTAAGGTTATTATTAATATTTCACAAACATTAGCATAAAGAAAAAAAAATACACTTTTTTTTCCTAGTGTTGCATTTCAGCTCCCTAGACAAATTACTGTAATTGAACATTTGTAAGTCACCTCAAATTTTTATAGTAGCATCTAGCATTGCCAATGAAAATTGGACAGTTAACTTAGCCTCCGTTTTAAAGAGCCTGTAATTAAAGTATAACAAGAATATCCTAGGGTAAAAAACAAGCACCTTTATAAATAGGATGCCAGGAAGTACAGGGAGCACAATCTATAAAACATTCTAGAAGAACCCAACTCCTTTTTACACTTATTTCAGTGTGGATGACACTGGATCCCACGATGCACCTAACACTTTCTACCTGCTGTTCTACAGTTTTCTTTCTGGGACAATAAATTCCTACAGAGCACATCAGGGGAGGTAAGAGGGCACTGGAGGGTGGAGGGAGCTCTATAAAACAGAGAGGAGAATACATCACTCTGAGAAGACGCCACACTGCTTATGAAGACAAGGTTGTACAGAAGGCTGCCTTTGCCCTCACTGCCAGTCTTACTTTTTTTCAACTCTCAGCATTCTCACCTCCTTCTTTAAGACCTTCATCTATGAGATAACTCCTTCTCTCCATCCTTTTCTTTCAAGTTCATTACTTCAAAATAGATTCCACTGCTTTAACCACCTCTGGAGACATAAGCTGTTCTTTCAATATACAAACCAGACAAAACCATGCATTCCCACTCTTTCTAAATCATAGGGGAAATTCACTACACCTTGGCAGATGGCTGGTTTATTGCTGTTTTGCACTCTGAAAATATACTTCCTAATATATTTTGGAAGAGATATTTATAGTAGTGAATCTTATCCTGGACTTTCATGCTGGAAAGTCCATATAGAGAGTGATATACCCTTTTCTGATATATGCATATATCTTCCATTCATTGCAATTGCATAGTAGAAATCTGGCATCTTTAGCTCTCAACTTGAGCGGAGGGAAAAGCTGCCCAGTGTCAGACACAAAGCAGACTCACACTTACAGAGTTTGCCAAGAGAATGCTACCCAAGTAATACCCTTTCATAGCTCTTCTGTTTCTTCCAATCCCATATTTGCTTCTGGCTCTTTCAGTATTTCCCCTTAGCCCTGACTGAAGGTTTCCCAAATCCTCTTGACAGCAGCCAAGAAGGTCTGTCTTCTATAATCAGTATGTTCCTTGCTGCTTTGTTCCTTACATTGAAGATGTTAGGGTTCTCTTTATCACTGACTGCAATCTGAAAAATGATGTGTAGAGACGTGAAACAGTCTATCATTCCCTGTTGAGCAGGAACTCAGCTATATTTTCACACATGCAGTTAAGCAGCAGATGTGATTTGTCACTGTGGTCAAAAACACTGGTACAGCAAGAGTAAATGCGATGTGAGTGTTTGCTATGTTAACAACTCAGATGGGGTGAGAATGGTTATGTGACTATCAGCAGAGCATGACCCTAGCCACTACACCATTTTGATAGCCATCTCACAGATGGATCCTATGGCTTTTTTGAATTCAGTATCTTCATTGAAGGTTAAAGGTTGTCAAATACATATAGACTGCTGTAATCACCCAGATGATTTATAAATTTGGCAATTGTGTATTCTTCTTGTGCTCTACAGTGTTTAATTTGTTTGGGATACAGGAGTTTTATGCGAAGAAAAACCAGAGTCTCATTTTGTGATGCCTGGCAAGCTATATATCAGAGGGCCAAAAACTTCAAGTCAATGCCATAACTCAGATTACTCAAGGATCTGTCTTTCATAGCATCATACAGGTCAGAGATTTCTGGATCCTCCTCCTTACCATAATTCTCTTATAACACACAAAGAGTACATGTGACTAGTCTGTACACATCCAGGGAATGTGGACTAGATGTGTAATATAATTATTTAACAGAATGAAGTGCATCCATTGAACTACTTCCTTTGGAAATAGGACTTAAACCTCTAAGCCAAGCAACTGAGAAAAGCTGTACTTAGGTAACTCTAAAAAGTGAATCTTGTCAGGTTTCCACCAAAGTCCACCTAGTGACAAAGCAATTTTTAGAGAGCATATCCTCTATTTTGTATAATCTCATCCTTCCTATTGACAGACATACAGTTATGTGTTCAGAAACTAGACTGATTTCTTTTCTTTTTTCATATATGAAGATTACACCAGATGATCACACAGGATAAGAATTCCATCACTACATTCTAAGCAGATGTTCCTTCTCAAAGCATATTCAGATAAAGACATTTTTGCATAGACAAGGTATATAAGCATCGAGTATATTTTACCCATTTATCAGCTATATACTTGTAACTTTTCTATAAAGAGATAAACACAGACAGGGTTTGCAAATCTTTGCAGTATAACACATTTCTTATTTTCCTGAAGCAAGGTAAGAACTCTTGAATATTTAAAGAGTTAATTAGATGTTCCTCACTCTTTTTTGTCTGTTTTCTCTGGGCAGTGCCATGCAAAATTCAGGGATGATTCTACTTCCTGACGTAACGAGCAACATCTCGTGCAGCTTAACAAGCTGGGTAAAAATTTCAGAAGTATACATCTGACTTTGAAGCCCAAGTTGCATCAATGGTCAGAACAGAGAGGCTACTGCTGCTCTGTCAGCATTTTTTATAGGCTTATTAGCTACTCATTCCCTATTTTGTCCTGAAAATTCATCTATTATCTGTGACAAAGTTGAAAACTAGTAGCAAGTTTTGATTCTAAGAAAAAAATAAACTTGATGATGCCTAAATTTGATTGAAGTGTTTATTTGGACACTGTTCTTTGTAAACAGAGGCTTTGCTTTGTAGAGCAGTGTCTGAAGTTTTTTGCTATGACTTGTAAGCACTCAGTTAATATGTTGTAATTTATTTATAATACTTCTGTGCTTCAAATGCAAACTTCAAAATCTCTCTTGGAGAATCAGAGTACAAAGCAGAACTAGTTACAGTTGCAGAAAAAGGCGAGTATCTTTAAAATATGATTAGACAACCAAATTTGACTCATAAGTTACTATCTATGTTTGCCCCCATCTTCAACACTATGAACAGGTCTTGTCCTCCTAGCAAAGATAATAACAAAAAATCAGAGAAGGGAAGATGATTACAGGAGTGGTATGCTTTCAAGCATAGAATGACTAAGTAAACAAGGACTTTTCAGATTAGAAGAGAGATGACAGGTGCCAGGCTGAAAAGAAATGCTAAAAGATGGCACTTAAAATAAGGAATAATTGCCTTGTTGGACTCTTTGCCAGAGGACATAGTGGATTCTAAATTTTACATGGACTCTAGGGAAGACTGAAAAACCTAATGGAAAAGAAATCTATTTAGATTTGCTACATGCATCTAGCTCAGTCCTGAGGCAGGGAAAGCAATCAGAGGAAGAACCCTACTTTTACCTTGTTTGTACTCTTCCCTAAGTGTTCACATATGGCAGCTGCTGGAAACACCACACTGAATTGAATAGTCCTTTGCTCCAACCAAGTACAGCCTTTTTTATCTTCTTATAATCCTAACCTCACTCTTCCTTCCTTTGTATTCATTGGAAAACTTATTTTGTCTGCACTGAGTTACATTAGGTGCTTAAACAAATTAATATCTTCACAATACTTGAAATCTTATTTCTTCCTAGCTCATGTCCTAATGGGATAATTTTATTCTGAATGACAAGTCACTGACAGACAATCAGGCATTTCTCCTTAACTCCTCTTTTTTTTTTTCCCTTTTTTTTTTTCTCCTTCTTCAAACTATTAGTTTGGAGGAGAAATGCTAGTAGAAATGTGGTAGCTATGGGACTCCAAAATGTCCAGTCCTAATTCATCTATGTTAGAGTATATGCTTGAGGAAAAAGTGGGCTAAGATCCATGTCCCTCAGACCTGTAATATCTTCTCTTTTTATCAAATGGGATTGAATTTATAACTCTAGGGATCTCAAGAGTAATCTTCTCATACCCACTCCTCTTGCTGATGGCCTAATGTTAGCTAGAAAAGACTAGAGGCAAGAGAGCTATAAGCTAGCTCATACACATTAAAACAGACATACATTAGCTTTAAGAGCCAAAGAAAAACTCTACTGATTTTAAAAACCACTTATTCATTGAGTCTCTGAGGACTGGGTTCTAAAAAGCCAATATCAAATTTGGGCAGAACAGCAAAACACCTGTAATTCTGTTGCATTGTAATTTCTCTAACATCTGCTGCAGAAAACTTGCCAAGAATAACGAAAACCTCACTTTGGACAATTCAACTCAGAATCCTCTTTATAAGGTGACTATCATAAAGAAAGCCTGTGACAGGAGACCCATGTAGCATTACAGCTGACATTGCTACAAATTCAAGAGATAGAAAGGATAGAAAGGATGCCTCTGGAAAACATCTCGGCCCTCATATGCAGTTTTATGCAAGTATATCCTTTGCAGTTCCACCTGAAGGTTAGGCTAATTAATTTCTTCTTTTATCTTGTTTGAAAGATCATTTCAAATTAAGTTCAGGGGTTTTTATTCGCATTATTTTTGTCTATTTGTCTTACTTGGCTGGTCTTCATATAATATTTTCTAAATAAGTTCTAATCTTGTTGATCTTAACTAGATCTTCTGTTCAGATGGCCTGTACCAAAACACAAGCAGCATTGTGCACTCATGCAGCAGAAAAGGCAGCCAAGGAGTGCCATGCACTTTAAAAGAAAGAAGAAAATGAACCAATTAGGAAAAAAACACAAACTCCTACTACCTTGCCAAACTACTTTACCTTTACTTTCTAACATATTGGGTGACAACCAACTTTGATGATTCTGATTTAAACCTTTATTTCAATTTCACTTGTGCAGGTTTCAAATTCAAGGATATTATTTTTAAATGAAACTGAATTGAAATCACTGGGGCTTCTTGATTTCACCATTTGAAAGCAGAGCAGGTATCATCCTTTGTTATTGTGCTCCGCAAAAAAAAATAACTCCACTGTTGGCAAGTCTCTTCAGAATGTGACTACATTATCAGATCTGGGACATGTACTGAGTTCCAGGATTTGGGTGCAGGAGGTAGCCATGAGATAAGTCTGGACATGTAGATTCAGAGCTCATATAAAAGTACCCTGAAAAGAAACCAGCCCCAGGAATAAGCTGCCAGAAGTTCAGCACATAGGTATGGACACAGTCCAAAATACGTGATTTCTCACAAAACCGTAGCAGGCATGCTAAGCAAAAATCCTTTATCATTATGATTTCAGTCAGGTCTTCAAAGAGAGCTGTAAATCTAAAGCTTAGAAACGACTTGGCCTGTCTTTCAATCTTTTAAACCTCTGTGATCTATTTTGCTATCAATAGGTTTTTCACTATTCAGGTGCCCAAAGTACAGAAATAGTGCCCAGCTAGTTCTTGCACAGCTTTTAGATAAAGATTCAATATCTTTCTTTATTTAATATCAGAGGAGAGACTGCCATACTGCCTTGTAAGAGAACAAAGTAGTAATGTAGTTCAAGTGCGAGTCAGTATTTTCCCTTTGTGTTTTTGATTGCAGGCTGATTACACAACAATAATGAGAGCTTTTATTTATTTATCTAAATGAACAGAAGCCAACACACAGAAAACAAAAGAGGTTAAATCTTTAAAGAGATCTCTTTTCCCGGTTGTAATCAGGCTGTGGACAGAGTTCCTTCTTCAACTGCAGAAGGAAAGGAGGAGGGGCATATGGGGGGAACGTAATGCATTGCACAGGATGAGTTTTACAGTAGCTGCCTTCTGGCTCACCTCCCAAATCTTATGCCACTCTGTCATCAAGATGAAGTCTCTGCCCCACACTTACATTTCTCCTGCAGAAAAAAGGCTATCTAACCTCAGCTGTTGCAGCCCTGCTCAGTGTCATTATCTTCAGTGGTACTATGCCAATTTACAGTGGTAAAGCGACTGGATTTTCAGGATACACATATATGGCTGTTCACTGTTTATTCACAGAAAATAAATAAAACCCCCAATGCATAGAAGATATGTGAAAAAATTGAAAACAAAGAATACAGGTGATGAGTATTAGGATTTTGTTACATAAAATTATTTTTCTACAATCTAGTTTCATAACACTGAAGCAGGAGACCTAGAGATTTTGCAAATGACATCCCAGTTTTAAAGTATTTCATTTGAAATGCTTGGAAATAGAAAGCTCTCATATCCCTCACTCTTAACGTTTTGTTTTTAGTAGTTCACAGACATACATATTTTATGTGTCCATTCTTAATGCAAATCTGTGATTTAAAAAAATAAATTAAAACCAAAGCTAACCCTCCAGATATTACATTCTGAGATCTAATTTGTCATTAAACAAACCACATATGATGCCAGTAATTTTCACTTTTGTAAAAAGTGCTTAATTATAAAATTAAATGAAGCTTCTTTACAGAACCAATTGTGCTATTCTCCTTCGCAGAAACCTGAAATGACAGCTACATTGTACAACAGCTAACATAGACTACTATCATTACAAACATTACAGTAGATGATTGTTAACATGCCAAATTTTTGCATCCTTGCAGATGTCTAGATTGTCCAGAACTCTACAAAGTATTCTGATCTTACCCCTTTTTCTTCCTGTTGTTCATCTCAAGCTGCCACTGCCTTTTCATTCACACTACATGCTTCCCTCCTCTCATCCCCACTATCAGCCCAATTCCTTGAACCTGGCCTTGTACATACTGTGCCTTGCATTGGCATATTTCACTGGTTCAGAACTAAAATATTAAGGATCTACAATGGCATCTTTCCCCAACCTAAGAAATTAAGGGGGGGAGCCTCCAGCCTCCTTAAGACACATGAATGAGGCCACATAACAGCATTTGTTTTAGTCAGTATTGGAATCAGTGTCTAGCCCTTGTGCTGACTCCTGCCACAGTCATCAATCTGAATCAGCACCAGAAGCTGTGCAGAAGTCAGTTCTGTCAATTTACTTGTCTGCTCCCGAGTTCTGCTGTGTCATACACTTGTAGCTTGACGAGCTAGAATATTGTGTTTCTAACATTCCAGAAAATTACCTTTTCTTTTACATGACTATCTATCCCACATCTGGGCATTTCCAATCTTTTAAGAACATCAGTCAAGGTCATGGAAGTTGTGTGATTATCTCATATGTCATGAGGTCAAAAGTACTTTCAAATGTTATTTTTTTAAATACCTTCTCATTTCTGAGTCTGTAGGGTCCTCAAAAGTAAGAGATTTCCAAGATTTTTATCCAAGAGTTAGGAAGAAGCAATAGGCTTCTAGTTTATACTTGTGGCTGCACAGCAAAGGTGACACTCCTGAGGGCCATCACATGGCAGGGACATTCTGGCATGTATCTTCTCCTCCAATTATGTCCTTTTGCTCTGCTGTGCTGGCAGCAGTGAAAGACATAGCAAAAAAAAAAAATCTGCTAAGCCTTCTTCTGATGAAAAAAGAGATCATTCTTTCCACAGCTTAGAGTATGCCCTGTGAGCATAATAAAAATATTCTATTTACAGTGTATTTTTGGCAATACTAAACTGCAAAAATTAAAAACTCTAGGCTATAACCTATCCTGTATTGACGACTACTTCTGTCAATGCATAATATGAGTTAGCATATCATCATGTTTTCCTAGTGCCAGCAGATACTGACCTCAGTTAGAAATACATCCCCCCAAGAAATGTGATTCTATATACATTCAGGTAAGAGAGATTGCTACATATTTATCAAAACCACTATTTTTATTCTTGACATAGCTTTTGTGTTGGTATCAGGACAACAAAGAACATCCTATCATTTTGTCCTAAAAAGATGATCACATAACAGCAGGATGAGAAGTGATGTTGTGCCTTGGTATTCATAGTTCAAGAGTCAGAGTTCTCATTCTGGTATGAAAACCAACTATTTTTGATATAACTAATATCCTGGGTAAAGATCTTAGGCCACTTTTACAATCCTTTTGCAGTAAGAATTGAATGGTCCACTGTTGTAGCATATAGTCTCTGTGGGTACTGAGTGCAGAACATAAGGAGTGCTCTTGAGTCCAGAGGTAATGTTTAATACAAAGTGCTAATTTAAAATACATTAGCACTCTCTGCAGGATCTCTAGAATGTCCATCACCCAGGAAATGTTTCTATTTAACAGAATTACTATGACATAGATTTGAGGTATCACTGAGGATTTCTTTTTGGAGAAGTACACCCGTAACTCAAAGTCAAAAGACGTAATCAGTACATGTCATTTGCTAAAAACATTTAAAATAGTTTAACATTTGTTTATTTAAATTCAACACTTTCTAGTCAATTAAACAAACTTAGATTTCTAATAGGGCTAGTCTTTTCTTCTTTCGGTAAATTTTGTCTCTCTCCAAATTTTGGAGAGGTACAGCTAACAAAATTTACAGGTGAACTTACTTAGATGAGTGAATTTTTATATCAAAATAAAAGCAGAATATTCAAACTTCACTTGTAAATAAGATCTACAAAAATAAAATATGATAAAATATGGTTAAATTAATTTTCCTTTATGTGTTTGCCAGTATTTTCAGTGCTATGAACAGATTTGCCTCAGAGCAAGAAACCTATTAAGCTGCTGGCAATTTTGTCGCAGTTGAATTCATGAAGGGTGCAAAAGATACTGCAGATTTGGTTTACCACAGAATTCCAGCTAGGAGCTATTCACAATAATAATGATTACAACTGGGAACTATATGTATTTTGTTGGATGAAGGTATTTTTTTTCTTATTTTAAATAAAAAAAGGTGTATACAACTATAGCAATAAAGCTGCATCAGAGAAAATAGGGTTAAATTCTTTTTGTTGGTATAAGATGACATTCTGAAGTGTCTGTTGGAGTTTGCAACCACAGTTATATTCTGACTACTTTCTCTAATTTGTGACTTTAAGAAATTCTGATGGATTCCTACACAAAATGCCTGCAAGTATGATTTCTATTTTTAAAGCAACAGAAAGAAAATATAATGAAACAGTTCATCAAATTTACTCTTGATAAACAAATATATCTTTCTAAAACAGATAAATAGAAGTCTTATAGCGAAACTACAGAATCAAAAAGAGGAATGACCAGTCATAGGATGATCAGTCTCAGAAAACTTTCAGCTAAAATGCCACACTAAGAAAAAAAAGAAGTTCTTGATCTGCAAGGAAAGTAAGCCACAACCTAAACATTTCCCAGTAAGTGTCCTTTATCAGAGCCTGTTTTAAATTCTAAATTAAAAAAAATAAAATATTGTATTTGCTGAGAGCCTTCATCACCTTCAAATCTCTGTGCACTTCACTGCATATATTTTCTGTGTACGACTTAGTTCAACACTATTGACCTTGCTTGATTTCCAGCATTTTGACTCTTTCCCAAAATTAGCAGAATTTTAGGAACTGGGTGATATGCATGCACAACATTTATACTACACTAGACTATACTTGATTTTAGACAAAAGGCCAAGAAGTCCCTCACTACAAGAAAAACATTGAGGTGCTGGAGTGTATCCATAGAAGGGCAATGAAGCTGGTGAAGGGCCTGGAGCACAAGTCTGAGGAGGAGCAGCTGAGGGAGCTCTGGTTGTTTAGTTTGAAGAAAAAAAGGCCGAGGGGAAATTTTATCATACTCTATAACTACGTGAATGGAGGTTGTAGTGACGTGGGGGTCAGTCACTTCTCCCAGATAACAAATGATAGAACAAGAGGAAATGGCCTCAAGTTGTGTCAGGTAAGGATATTAGCAAAAATTTCTTCACCAAAGCAATTGTCAAGCATTGGAGCGGTCTGCCCAGGGAAGTGGTTGAGTCACAATTCGTGGAGGTATTTAAAAAATGTGAGAGCATGGCACTTGGGGACACGGTTTAATGGTGGACTTGGCAGTGCTGGGTTGGCCTTGATGATCTTAAGGATCTTTTTCAACCTAAATGATTCTATGACTATACTGCAAATGATTATGTTTAAGGATAAATTGCAAGTGATTCATGGAAGTAGACTGAGCTTTCAGCTATTTAAATTCAACTTCCATTACACCCATAGAATCCTCTATAAACCCTATATAAGTTACTGAATTTTAGTCACTAAAATATAGATGCTAATGGAAATTTACCATTTAGACTATGAGATCTTAAAAGTTATGGACAATTTCTCCCACTATAAATAATACATCTCTAATAGCAACAAAAAAATAAATTAAAATGGAGTTACTAAGTGTTCACTGAAAATAGAAAATAAAAGTCACTAAGCACAAAAGTAACTGCAAGGCATCTAAATGTGGTTAAAATCACCTTTTCATGAGGTTATTGCATCTGCTTTCAGTTAAAAGCTGTTTGTGTATCTAGCTGATTCTGTTTCAGAAATCCAACAAAAGCAAATTGGTCGTATTTGTACCTGTTTTGCAGGATACATTATAGAGCACAAGTAGTAATAACTTAACAACACACTTAATAGCAGTTTTTCTAACCTGACCCTATAGATTTTTTTCTAAACTTCAATAACATCTAACCATCTTTTTTTTTATAAACGATATACTTACATTTAATTTTCAAGGAAATGTAATTTTTTTCTTTTCATTTTGCCTTCACCTTTAAATCAAAAAGAAAATTTCACCTATATTAATTTAAGAGGCAGTAAAGTAATGATATATACATTAGCTGTTTAAAACTGTACCTTTAACTTCTAAACTTCTCAAGGGAGATTCTTCAAAGGGTGTTATGAGTCTGTTGCTATGCAGAGCAAACTGAGCTAAATGCAGATGAAGCAGATTGCTGGCAAACACTTCCAACAAACTGTGAACAATGAAAACCAGAAACCTTTGTATATTGTCCAGCCTGGCTCTTTACTAATCATTCTATTCACTTCATGTATTAAGGGTATTAAGGCGTGGCTATTATCAGAGAAAGATGGAATACAAATAAGTAAATTCCTACTCACTGAAATCAACGGGAACATTCATTATGTATTATTTGCAAATGTACCCTGGAGGGATTTAGAGGTATAGACATACATTCATGTCACAGCAACTTTAAAAATTCCTAGTATATCAACAAAGCCAGGGTATTTTCATGTAGGCTTGCTCTTTTCTTTCAGCAAATAGAAGAAAATTCATCTTAGCCTAGCCTGCTATTAAAGAGTGTTATAAAGGTTGGTAATTAGGTTGAGGAATAGATGAGGGCTACACTCATACTTTTAAAAGTATGACTAACTGATAGCATTATGTCTATAATATACAAGTTTTCATATCACCTCTATTTTGCTCAGCAACAATGCAGTTCATTCTTTAACATGAAAAATTTATTATTGCAGAAGTAAACCTTTCTTTCAAATGTCACCAAAGGATGCTGGCAGTTGAGTAATCATCAATATTGAATCTATACTCAGCAGGCAAAGCTGCATCCTATAATTGAAAAACATCCTTTGGTGCCAACAATTGTGTTATAGAGCTACATTGGTTAATAGTTATCCTGTTACAAATTAACACAGCTTGGGAATACAAAAGAATAACACTGCTTTGAAGGCAAAAAATCAAAATAAATACAAAGAAAACTTCCTTTTAACTTCTCGTTCCATCAGTACTCGTTTGGTATTTTGAAACAATGTTCAGCTGATCTGTTAAAGTGAATAATAAAGTCTATTATTCAGGCATTCACAGTGCATAACATGTCAGCTCATTAAGACCTAAATATTCTAACACACATTTTAAAGTCTGTTCTCCTCAGCAGCTGAATGTTTTGTTTCTCCTGTTTCTCAGTTCATTTCTGTGTACCTATCCTAGTCCTCACCACCCCTGAGATTATGTTCCTTGAAATCAAGTGGCAGCTGTAGGATGTAATTTATGAAGAGAACAGACTCGAAGATCCTGAAATACAGAAGAAGGTTCGAAAAGTAACAAAATTAACGTTTCAAACTAAGATTCAGAAAACATGGGAAAAAAGTCTATTTCAAGGTAAGTTGTAGGAAGAAAACACAAAAAGGTTTTAAAAAAAGACCAAAGAAAATGTAAGCAATTGCTCTCTTAGAAAAGCAATTAAGAAGGAAAATAATACTGGATTTCACAGATACAAGTATGCATTAATTATCTCTGACAGTCCACCTTTTATCATGCTCCTGGTATTAGTTTCCTCTCAGTTTTGTACATAGCATTTATTCCCTGTGAACAACCTTTCAGAAAACAGCTGGAGACAAATAGTGTCAAAGAATTTGCAATAGACAGCAGCATTTTTTTACAACACACCTTGTTGTTCGTATCATAATGGGTATTTGCCATGTAACTCTCTCAAAAGCCAAAGTTGGGTTCAAGAATCAGAAGGCCAAAAAAAATTTACCTGTGAGAGTACAGTGACCTAGGATGACCTAAAAAGCAAAAGCACATGCTGCACAATCATTCAGCAGTCACTAACAGGGGCAACACAGGGCTAACGCTCTCCAGAAAAAGAAAACCAAAATCACACACAACAAACAAACAAAAAACCCCAAAACCAAACCAGAAAAAACCCACCAAACCCCAAAAAACCAAAACCCAACATTAAATCTATTTCACAATTAAATACCACATAAAAAAAGACTTAAAAACATGCAAACTTTTGCTTTACAACATGCTGTAGTTCACAGGAGAGACAAAATAAGGTCTTATTCTTGCTATGTTTAATGTATATCCCAAGCATATTCTTCTAAATTAAATAAACAAAAAAAATCAGTTAAACCTGCAAAACTCTGCTGCAGAACGCTAGATGCAACTGAGATGCATCTGCAGTTGGTTATAGATCTTTGCAGCAATAAGGATGCTGAACTACCTGTGCCTCTGGATCTGACATATGTTGCCTGTGCCAGCCCACATTCAGCAAAAGAAATCCAGAGGGCTTCAGTTATTCCAGTCATCTTGATTATGAGTCTTAAAAAAAACTAAAATAAACACACTAGAGAACATTCATGGTCACTGCAACTTGCTTACCTACACTTAAATTTAAGAATATTCTCTGGGCCAACTATCAGTCTCTGAAAAAATTCCAGGGTGTAGTTCAGGAACTAGAAGAGGTACTATTCTAAATACACAGTTTGCATATAGCTACATGTTTATAGACTAAGAGACTTCAAAATTATGGATTGAACCAGTTGTCCCAAGAACTGAATGGGAAATCACCCTTTCTGTTCCAGGAATATAGCTATTTTGTGGTCTTTTACTTAACACCAAATGTACTTACTGTGGATCCAAGGGCAGACAAATCAGGTCTTGCTATCAATACTTTCTGAAAAGTAACAGTGGTTTCCATATTCAAAACAAACAAAAACAGATGTATTTTTTAATTTTAAATACATACACTTGACCACATCACAAAGTTTTGTGATATCCTAAGTGGTGAAATAATTTTGGGGAAAAAAAAAAAGAATAACACAAATGTATTATTTTACTAACAACAGCTTTATTTTATGCAGGATGTTTCACAAAATTTTGTTTGGACAGTGTATGCACTGGAACTGCTCAGACACAGAAATCTACTTACATGTAAGACCATACACATATAAATCTAGATTCACTCTATCTCATTTGAAATCTGTCAGTGGGCATCTAAAATAAGAGTTCCATCACTCTTGGTTTTTGAGTATTTAAAAAGAGGGAAGCAATAGCTGATTTACCTTTGAAGGCAGTATTCGCTTTCCATTGATTCTAGGGTGACAAAACTCCTTATTTAGGTATGAAAGTTAAATTACCTAATGTGAAATAGATTATTTCAGGTCATGTTCATAAACTCCACAATATCTTTCTCAGTAAAGGCAGTAAACAAAGTGTTGAATTTATACCAGCATAAATTTAGAGCCTTTCAGAAATTATTCTGTTATAGACAACTGTGAATGAAATCAGACTGTCCTTGTTTTCCTTCATCACATATAACTCTCAGCATATTGCCAGCTCAAAAGATGTATACTTTAATTTAAAACAGTATCATTTTGGTAACATGAAATAGCATTTTCCCATTATTAAGAGAGACAGCATGAGATTACCCATCCACATCCTTTATGAGAATAGTGTTGATCACATATCAGCAAATTTCTCTTAACTGAAGAAAATCAAAGTTCTGACATTTGAAAATTGTACTTTGTAGATTATTTTGATGTTTCTACACCTCTTTTTGTGAGTGTATAAATTTATCAGACAGCCTACAGGTAGCTTTGATTAGAGTATAGAGCAATTTTATTTTTTTACATTATTAAAATACATTTCCTCTTGTCATCAAATAACAAGAATGGTAATCTTTCATGATCATTTGAGGTATTTCCTTCCTTTAATTTCTTCTGTTTTAGAATATTCAAGCTAACTAGTTGATAATAGTTTGATGACAGCAGATGATAGTATTTTGTTCCTGTTGAAATCGATAGCACAACTTTAACTGAGATCAGCATGGTATCATTCCACTTATGTTCCAAATCTGAGCAGCTCTCAATTTACAGTTTTGACTCATAACTCAGCATCAATAATATTCCACAATATGGAAATATGGAATTTGAGACTGTGTCTCCAGACAGACTCTTCACTTGGAAGACAGCCCATCCATTATGCAATTTAAACAAAGGTTTCAGTCTGAACCAAAGCTAAAGGGGAGTCTAGAGAAAGGAATGAAAGCTTATGTTGCTCTGATCACTCTGATCACAGAACTGTTAAGATCCAGTACTCATCCTCTCGAAGAAAATTTGTGTAAAAAAAAAGAAATAATTTTGATAAATTACTAAGTCACCTAAAGAAATATCACAGTTTCTAATTACAAAACATTACAACATATGGAACGCAGCATATGGGTCACTTGCAAAAGGGGTAACTTTTTTAACTTATAGAAATATTGAGATCACATGTTTTCATCCTTAATCTCGAACTACACACTTCAAATGTTTTTAGGAAATGCAGTATTATATTCCAGTTAATGTATGTTTATGGTCATCAAATAAATAGTGTCTCTAATAATGGAAATAACTGACTGTAGGATAGACAGTAGTCTGCTAGTAGTCATACTATTTTTTCAACAGTAAGTGAAACAAATAAAAAAAAATTCTGACCCATGACTGCAGCTTTACAAATCAGTTAACAAAAACTTCATAGAACTGGAAAAGTAATTTTTGTTTAAATTCCATTTTAACACTATCAGAATGGTATTACACCATAAGTTGTGCTATATATTTTACATAATTGAGGATCTTGTACAGAAATTAAACACCAGATCTGGCAAATTAACTGTTCAAACATAAATTTGATGAGGACTGCATGCCAACTGTGTGTTAAGAGGGTGAAAGGGACAAATCTGACCATGATACTGAGGCTCATCTACACAGATGTTGCTCTAGCAAAAAGCCTATTGGGAGCAATAGAGGCATTTAGATGTGCTCAGAGACTATAGATTTAAGCTATTTGATAGAACTCTGAATGCCAAGACCTATGTGCGTCTCCCCAGGGCCAATGTCACTTAGTTACAAAGCAAGTAAATAACTGACATATTTTCCTTGGTGTTTATTTTTCTTATGCTTCCAAATATGATTCAGAGATAAGCATTTAAATTAAGCCTGCCTTTTTAAAAAAATACATCAAAATCTTAGCTATGTCATAATTGGACAATTCAAACCACAATATAGTACAAATAAGTATCAACATTTAACAGAAGCAGAAAAAGGAAGCCAAGTTAAGATAAAGTACTGAGACTAGTTTTCATAAGCAGAACACTTTTCAACACAATGTACCTAAACAGGCATGCTTTTCAAAAAGGTCAAACAATTTTCAAAGTTTACTGACAGTCTTAAACACTACTATATGGAGAAAGGGGAGGTTAATGTCTGTGTCTATGTGGCGACCATTCTTCCTCTGGATTCTAGTGACAAGAGAATAACTCTGTATATCCACAAACCTTACCTTCAATTGCCCTAAAACATCTGATAGAGCAAAGCCTTTTAATTTGTTCTTGTTTAGAGTGCAAATCGTGGAAATAGAAGGCGAATGCTGAAATTTATTCCATCAAGTACAAACTGAACAGACATCAGTACTTTTTTTTAACATACAATCAAAAATGGCTTCAGAGAGAAGTCAGTTTGAGAGAATGATACTTGTTTCACTAAAATATCAATGTATATCTACCTGTTTAACATTTCTTTTAACATGGCACTCCACCTAGCCAAGGGTGAAACACAGGTCTGAAGGGGAAAATACAACTACCTCTAGTAAAGGACAGGTAAGTTATTGTGAGACCACAGATTATCAATAGCTTTATCATGGTAGAGACCTCTTTTCGCATATTAATGGCTGCCTGAGAAAGAGCTATTTTTATCTAGGTCATAATGAAACATCCCAATGTATTCCAAAGGATGTGAAATGTACATATGGGAGGGACAAAACAGTGGAGTAAGACAGGGACATAATACTAAGATTAGAAGAAAAGACAAGAACTTCTATACACTAAAAATTAGCAAGGGTACCTGTAATCTGTACGAAGAAACTCACTGCACTTTTGACATTGCCTAATGTTTACCACCCAAATAAACAGCACTTACACACATATTTCAATACAATAAGCCAAAGCTCTGATTCCAGCTCCCACAAACTGAAGCATATTTCAAGACAATTCCATTTGTAATGAAAAACAAATGGTAAAGGAAATAGATGGCTCTTTGTGATCTGATTTACACATCTGCAGACATTTACAATATGCATGCATTTCAAGGGAATACTGAGCAAGTTAAATTGGGAAATGGGAAATTTTTTTCTTAATGGACATGCGAAACAAAAGAGTGTGACTCAAGAAGAAAATAAGCTGTGACAAATACATGTCTATCCTATCAGGCCTATCTGTTTCCAAACCAAAATCATAGTACAGCATCATGTTAAAGAAACACCAATCATTATAAAAATCAGACAATTTTGGAAATAGTTTACTGCAGGGAAACATCACTCAAATGTGAGGTGGCTTAGGGACAGGTGATTTTCAGATCTCCACCCTTGCTGAAAGAAGACCTGAGGTTAGCAATGGCTGTCCTTCAGAAATTCATTATACAGACAAGCAAAACATCCCTCAGCAACACAGACCTGTCTGAGGTCTTCTAAATCTCAGACAGCCATTTTATGCAAACATCAGCAATAAGCCATGGTCAATGACATCAAATATTTGCACTGGTCCCAGGGAAATTACGAAAAGAATCACCAGAGAAACGTGTTACAACAAAGAAGGATGGAAGAATCTCACTTAAAAAGAGAAAACCCGTGCAGAACCTCTCAGACAAGAAGTACAGGAAAAAGCAGTGCAAGAAGCCAATATGTTAATAACCTTCAAAATTAGGTTATGTTGAGGCAGGTCAAAACTACACAAAATCTTCTCCAAATTTAACTGTTCATTTGGGGAATCTTGCTAGTTTCTTAGATTTTGTCCCATTTCTTTTTCTCCAGACAGTTTACTTCAGGCTCACAAAGGGTACCACATTATCAGGCAAAGAGAATTAAGTCTTCTCTTTCATCAAATTTCAAAACCCAGTTTAAGTACCACATCCCTGAGCTGAAGGAACCATATCCTACAATGAGATTTCATATCCACATCAATTTCAATCCCAGGTCTCTCTGCTCAGTCTGTAAATAAGGAACTAGATTTACTCAAATGTTCTGTTTCTTCCTGCTGAAGGGATGCTGAACAACCTTAAATCTTAGCTTATGTTTATTTTGCACCACTATAGTGACCAGTGAGACACAGACAGAATGCATCAGTAAACCTGTCCAAGGGTGCCAATTATCACCACTGGGAACAAGACCAGTTTAACAAGAATAATTTCATATAAGCCATCATACAATTATAAAATGATAAGTACTTTCAGGAACTAACCACTTGGGCTGGAATCAGACTGGTGAGCTGGAGGTGAAAAGCTCTCTGTTCTGTTACTAATCCCCTGAGCTATAGAGGCCCCAGATGGTAGTTTTGCAAAGGTTCACACAGGTTTTTTTGAAAGGCAGCAAAAGTAGGTACAATTTCTTCTTAAAGAAAAAAAATCAAAACAAAACAAACAAAAAATCCTCCACAGTTTCATGAACAGTTACTTTTTTCTTAAAATAATCTCTCTGAAAGTAGCAGACTGTACACATTTTACAAGAATAAACAAACTTCTATAGTATTTATCCACAAACTGGGAGTCAGAGATCATTAGTGCAAATTTTTGCTGACCAGCAGCATTTATTCTATAAACTTTGGGTATCCTAAGTGGTCCATCAGTGAATAACAGATATCCTCAATTTGTCTAATCTCTTCACGTGGCATGTTTTTTTTCCAGGCATGAATGCTACTTGGTGAAATTTCCCCTTCATAAGGAAGATAGAAAAGACTGGTGGAGGTGGCAAATAATATTTGGTTTAAGCTAGCGGGAGGAAGAGGAATACCAAGAAAGGCAAAAATTGTTTCAGTTGTCTTCTGAGGAAAGTTCACAATATCTTCAAACTTGATCAGCTGATAATTTGTTGGGAGTAAATCCCCATTTATTCTCATTGCTGCTGCCGTGTTTGCTAGCCATAAATAGGACAACACAGAAATAGGATTTGAATTAGAATTTGAAAATTCTTTTCTCAATGGTTCATATTCGGAGGCATAGCCTTCATTTAAACTACATTTTTCTTTACCATTCTCCCCTTTAAACATCGCTGCCAAGTGTTGTGGAACATTTTTCAAGGAGTAAAGGCTTGGCTTATTTTTGTACAACATTGAATAGACCCATGCCCGTGGGTCCCTCACTACATATAAAGCTTTCATTGATGGTCCTAGGATTTCCTGAAAGAAGGGAAGCTTTAATGTCCAGCTCCCACTGCTTAAACTAAGCACAGGTCGTGCATTAGGATAATAGATGAGATGTCTTCTCAGTTCCCTGATATATTCAGCATCTTTTTCTTGACTCCCTCTTGCCCTGCTTCTTTGCTCTGACAGGGATTCTCTCTTTCTGGATCTTTTCTTTTTGTCCTTGCTTAATGCAGAATGCTGAGCAATTTTACTTCTGCTAGCTTCATACAAATGAATGTTTTGTAAATGCAACTTTGTATCTCGAACTAGAGACTGGAGCCACCCTTGGATAAGACGAAAATTACCACTCTGAACATCGGAAACCTTCCATTCACATGGATCTACAAAGGAATCAATTTCAAATTCAGTCTCAGGAATTTCAAGATAGGGTGTAGGTATTCTAATGTATAAAAAGTCACTGGTGTTGAAAAACAGCTGTTTTAAAATTTCTGCACCAGAAGTGGGAAGTGAAGTAATGATGACATCTGGCAAAACAACGGGGTTTCCTTCTAATTGTTTGGCTTTATTGCCTTTATCGTGTTCTAGCCTTACCATGTCACTGCTCCATTTTGCACAGATGGGCTGAGTACACATGCTCCATACATCCACCAATTCAATAAGCCACAGTGTGACAACCAGTATCAGAATCCAACGCAACATTTTACCAAAGGATATGTAAAATCGCCACTGAAAAGCCAATATGACCAAACTGACACCCAAAATTAACCCTGCGATTATGTTCACTTTGAATCCAAATGGGAAAACCACTCTATTATTTTTTATCTCTTTTTTCACAGATTCAGTACCGACACCAAACTTGGTCACTTTATTTTCATGAATTACTTTGGCAAAACCACCAAATCCCAAGTAATCGAACCTTGCCTTCAAATTCTGATAGTCCGTCACAACAGAGATGGTATTTTCAGTGTGGTTGACACTGAGTGAAATCTGAAATCCAGATTTTGCATTATCTGTGAGTCTACAGTCAGAAACATTGACATACGGGCCATAGAAAAGGTAAACAATCCTTGTAAGTGTATTTTTCATTGGAAAGGTAACATTTACAAACTGGGTCCATCGCTTTTTGAATTCAGCTGCTTGTTCAGCCTCCTGTATCCTAGCAACAGGGCTACTCCCACGATGATCAAACCAAAACATCTTGTAGTGGGCATCCCACACATCCATCATAGCTCCATTGTACTTGTTCTTAAACTTATAGGGTATGTACTTAAAATCAATGTCAAGATTATGAAAAAAGGCACTGACAGAATTAACAGGAGAGTCTTCCTCCTTCTCAATATGGTCTACTACTAACAGTGTCTGAGAATTTAAGAGCAGCAAAATGCGATATACGCTTTTCAGTTTCATTGCTGATGTGTAAGCAGATACTGCCTCACCACTCACAAACATCATGTCTCCAGCCTGGGAGGCTGTTATAATTTCTCCAGTTGAGTCTCCAACCTCATCACCAATCCACTTTAGCCATTGGGCACATTCACCAAGTTGTCCTTCCCAAGGCTGGTTGCACTGGCTAGTAGGAGATGGCGCGAAGACCAAGACATTGTTTAGGTGGCTGAGTTTAGGTCCATAAAGAGCCTCAGATACAAACACCTGTCCATTGGGAGCAAAAGTGAAAGAGTTCTGATCAGGATGTTCATGTCCTGGATTGAAACTTCTCCACCCATCAATCCAGGTATAGGGTTGAAAGTGAACGATATCATAGACAGCACGTCCACCGAGTTTTCCAGACTTAAAGGACACAAAGGTGTTTGTCTGACTGTTTGGCAATCCAGCCCCGTAAGTAACAACTCCCCAGTTAGGAAACACATGCATTTTAGCAGTACCATAGTCAGGAGGAGGCTGAGGAGTGATTTCAGCAGCATACCATATAAATTCAGTATGTAATGTGCTCCACCTCTGTGCAGTGGATGGCACCATTGGCCCATCTTTGGGTCTGTGTTTTCTAATCTGTTGTGCCAGCCAGTTGCCGGCTCCATTCTTCATTATAAACTTATCCAAGAAAACCAGTTGGCTCTCAGGACCATAAAACCAGTTGTAATTAGAATCCGCTATGCCCACAGTCCTCTGAAAGCCTGGTAACAGGGTGGCATAATAAAACCAAAAGTGCATTTTGAGCCAGTTATTCTCCAAGTTGTTAATACCAAAGTGGCGCTGGGCCAGGAAAACATACTGGGTTACTGACTTGGCTGTGTAACTCCCATAAGCTACTCCTTCATCTAGAGACCCATCTACAATATGATTGAGCAGAAACATGGTTTTCTCCATCACATCAACAACAGTGTGTTTCCAAATATTTGCCCGAGATCCTTTGTCCACTCCTGCAACCAAAGCCCCAATAAGCAAAGCAAGCATATTGGTTGCCTGGTGATTATGGAGAAGCTGCTTTCCCCAGGAACGAACCTTGGAGTATTCATACATTTCCTCGCTTACAGACCATATCTTCTCCAGATATTTTTGTCTTCTCTCATTTTCCAGTGAATTATACAAGAAGTCAAAAGCAGTGGCAAATCCTGTTAGGGAGTGACCAAGTGGCACTTCATCTCCAGGTGCATTCTCAACCAACCAGTTTTTGTAGCCAGCCATTCTATCCATATATTCTATGGCAAAATCAAACGCAGCTTTATCTTCGGGGCACAGCAAACAATAAAATGCTAGAGGTGGCAGATTGTTACCATAAATCTCATTCCACTTCGCAGCAAAATCAGTGTACTTGGGTGGAGGTAGATAGTATAAAGGATTGGAGAGCATAACCATCACGGCACTTCTGATGACTCTAAAGAGATGCAAATGGGTTGTGTGAGCCTTCTGCCTCAGTGCTTGAACATCTTGAGCGTCAAAATACAAGCTTGGATGAAGGACTGTTTTCTTCAGCTTCTGCTCAGCACTAAGGCCTTCAAGTTGCTGTTTTTCATATTGATCTACATTTTCTATGAAAGTCACCCAATCAGAGTAATTGCTTACAGATTCTTCAAAAGCGAAGACATCAAACATCATTAACGCTAGAAATAAAGTATGCCCCGCGAACATCAGAGCCATGATCCATTAGGCAGCTCCTCTTCCCCAGCCATGCATTTCCTTACAAAACACAATGTCCGGATATCAAAATTTCATCCAGTTAGTAAAAACTCAAATATCTTAAGGCATATTTTTAAGAGAAAAGATTGTGTACACTGTGCATTATAACAGAGGCTCAGACTACTTGCAATCTGAGATACAACACTGAAATGTCAAGGCTCTTGAAAACTTAAATCTCAGGTGCCTTGTCTGTTCACACTTTTCTCAAACACAACACAAAAATTAAACACTAAAATTAGGTTAAAAATAAAATCTCTAAGATATGAATAATATAAAACACAGGTCAATAATGCACAGTACAGAGTGAAACATTATCTCTTGATAACTTGAAAAACTTCACCTGAAAAAAGGAATCAGAGTCATAGGCTTGCTTTTTTAAAAAGTTTTCAATCAGGTCAGATTCCACTTTTAGAATTGACAAAAACCCCACTGATCAAAAAATGATGCAATTTATTCAAAACAGTGTCTTATATTTGATAAAATAGGGAATTTACAGTACTTGGAAAACAGACTCCAAAACTGAAATTACTGTCTTCAGTTTTCGCTTTATCTCAATTTCCATACACATTCTTTCCATCTTTCTCTTTTGGGATTCATGGAGGGGCAAGAAGGAAAACAATCATAGAAAAAATCAACATAGATCCTCCATTAGATCCTTTTGATGAAACTGCAGTGCTTTTGACCACTATTCTTCTCTGTTTGTGAAAAGTGCATCTGAATTAACAGTCACAGAGTACTGACATATTTTCAAGTCTTCTTTCATCTTATCTTCAGCCAGTGATGCCCAAATTTGGCCTCAATGAGTCAAAAAATCCCACTCCTTCCATTATGATGCAAAAGGAAAACATGTGAAAAGGCAGAAAGCCAGTACTTTCTTGTCCAAAGAGCAGTTTCAGGTTTCCTTCCACTTGGCATGTTGGTTCTTTCTGTGGAAACAGAAACAAAAGTTCTCTGAAGCTGTGCAGGTGTCGGAACATATTTGAAGTACTTTGACCAGGAAAGTGCTGCTACCTTTCTAAGGAAGATGAGTTAATTCACCTTTCCTTTTCCAGAAATTATTAAATAAGTAAATAAATTAAAAAGAGCATTTTCGAAGTTCCACAAAATTAAACCTTGGCAAAAGAGCAATTCGGATTCACCTTTTCCTGCGTGAACAAGAGGTCTCAGGGCATCTTTTGCCGTTATGCTACCAGGAGCTACCCGAGGAAATAAATCTGACCGCACGCCACCAAAATTCAACAAAGCTCAAATTAAAAACAAAACGAAAAACTACACGCGTATGCAAACCACGCGAGCGGCCGTGCCGCCCAAAGGACGGCGGCAGGAGGGAGCCCCGGCAGCCCGACCCTCGGCGGCCGCCCCCGGGCCGCCCCCGCCCCCGCGGGCCCCGCACGGAGCCCGCCCGCGCCCCC
>NW_020884903.1:6570351-6611059 GCF_003945725.1 Corapipo altera
GGGGGGCCGCGCCCGGGAGCGGTGGAGGCGGCGGGGAGAGGCCAGAGCCCGCGGGGACCCGGTGCAGCGGGTCCCGGCGCGGGGAGCGGCGAGCAGAGGCGGGTATGAGGGAGCTGGTGAAAGAAAAGCTGCCGCGGTGGGACGCCTCCGCGGACCGGCTCCCGGCCGGGGCACTGCCAGGGGTGGGCACGGCGGCGACCCGGGGACCGGCGAGCAGGGCAGGGCTGGGCTGGGCTGGTCAGGGCGACAGGAGCCGCCGCTCCTGTGGGTGACAACTTTGTGAGCGCGGAATAACTACCTAACAGTGCCGGTGTCTCAGGAACCACGGGGATGAGCAGCATTTGCTTTTTAGAGCGGTCCCACTTCTTCATAACTACCTTCCTGCGCAGGCACTTTGTCTTGTGCAGTGCATTGAAATGATTCTCATTCAGCTTTAGCTGTAGGCTTCTGAAGTAACTATAAAGCCGTAATGAGGTGTAAAATCCTCTGCCCCTCGACTCGGTCACGGTCAGTGATGCGGTGAAGGGCCAGAAGGAAATGGTGGCCTGCCCGCCTGATGCTGAAGTTCACCCGCGAAATCCAAGAGGTATGACGCCGTTCTCGTCTTTGAATCACAATTTGGATTGCCGGTGAGGACTTTCAGAGCCTGATTTTGTAACATGATGTGATACCAAGCTGTTCTTTGGTAGTCGAGTGCAGTCTAGAAAAAGAGTGAGAGATTTTGGATATGTTACCACTTACTATATTTATAATCTGTACTTCAGAGAATTTTGATCATCTCAAAAAGCATAACTTTTTTCCAACCATAGCCTATATCCTTTTTATTTCCCCGCATACCTAGAAAATACAGTTGCATATTTAAGTATTTCTTAAGCTACTTAATGTGTAACTGTCTTGAAATGAATATATGAATATATAAAGGCCATACATTATGGATACTGATTCTGTTTCTTTGTACTACAGAGTGCACCTTAGAAGGATTAAATTATTAAATTATGCCTATTTACATCAATGATTAAGTATGACTGGAAGCATCCTAATCTTTCAGGTGTGCCCTTTAGACTTGGCTTAAAAGGGAAAAATACTGATTATTGCCTGGATCATACCTTCCCATCAGTAGAAATTTGCATAACGAACAAAGATCAGCACATAATTCCCTGACTGTGAATCTTTTACAATGATGCCTTTTCATACTACTAGGGAAGTTATTCCAGGAGGAGAGCAAAGGGAAATGTAAAGCAACAATAGTGGCCACATTCCCTCTTAAGTCTGTAGAAACTGAGTGGAATACACTACAAATGAAAACCTCCCAAATCTTTTTCCTTCTATTCCCATTGTAGCCATTACATTTTTCCCAAGGCTGGCGCATTCTGGAACATATTAAAGTCTGAGAGAATGACTTCTCCCATAAATTGTCAGGCAATTCAGAATAAGCAGAATATGTGGAGGACTTGTGTTAGAATAAAGCTCTCCCAAGAGCCCTTCTCACTCCCTGGGACCTGTGGTGAGATCATTAGATATACAGTGTTCAATTGCAATGGGATGTTTCTGGAGAAACATGAAAATGAATTACTGACTGGCCCCATACATTCACAAAGAGTACCATTTTGAAAAAGTCTTACTTATCAGGCAATGAAGGCATTTGTAAGGCATTTCACTTTTTCTGTGGCAGCTCTTTCACATTATCGGAGATACACTGGCAAAATAGTTCAGGCTGATTTTCTGCTAAGCCAGTTGCAAAGCAAGAGTGTCTTTAACCACCTATGATTTCAAACAGTACAGGCTACTTTCTGTCATTTTCAAGTCATTTTGCTTCAAACACTATCCCCCTCAAACCCCCCAAATAAACAACAACAACAAAAAACGCCTAAAATAAAATAACCTATAGTGGTATAACTAGTATTTATTTATTTTTTCTATTAGTAGTTTTCAATAGTCAGCAGAGACCCGTGATTACTAAACTACAACTCAAGAATGAACCCAAAAACTCATGTATACAACTGATATCAAGGATAAACAATTAAGTGAAGCAAACTTCAAAGGAGTTGGATTAAGGTAGTTAGAAATAGTGACTCTGGGTTGTAACCAACTCTTTTGTCTAAAATGAGCCTGAATTACATTGGCATTCTGCTGTTTAAATAGTGATCACTAAAATCAAAGTCACTTTCAGAATAACTGTTAATTGTGAAAGTAACTATTAAAAGTTACCATTTACTTTTTGTATTTGTAGAAACACTGACCATCTGGAAACAAATTGCATTATATTGCTACATTTTCAAATACTCTTCATAACTATGAATAGCTGAAAAGCAAGTCTTACGAGCTATCTGCAGGAAAAATGTGCTGTAAAATATCTACCAAGATAATGAGTTTTGACTTATGGGAAAGTGACCTCACTGTCACTTCAAATTCTTACTGTAAGAAATCATGGGTCATTGTTGGTGATGTGCTGTGGTGTACTGCTTCAGAGACAGCATTCTGCACCGATATCAAAATCAGCCATCTGAATGATCTTGAAAATAATAGTAGTGTTATTCTGCTTGAGTACAGGCCAAGTGCTAACAGGTGGATGTGAAGAGTAGAATAGTCAGCTGGACTGCAACAAAATACTTGCCAGTGTCAAAGATAATAATTCAAAATTTCATACATGAATGAGATGCTACTGTCAAATATGAGACATTGATTCACATTCACAAAAAGAGCCAGGTATTTAGGAATGATCTGGACTGAGGTAATTAGGTTCCAGTAGTAGTGAACTCTTGAAACTTCTACCTAACTCCTCAAGCAGCAACAATACATAAATTCCTAAGTTTAAAGTAGGGATTTTATTTAAGAATCATCACAAGTTTGGGGGAGAGTCCTTTACCACTTAGAAGTCTTTCCATATTGATAGGGCTTGGTGCTTATTTCATGACTCAATCTTTCTATGGACTGAAAGATGTGCTTTTCTTCATCTAAATCCACTTGAAGACTTAATTAATTGTGAGTTCTTGAAACATACCTCATGCACAGCTCCTTCTTTTACAACAGACAAATGAGAAGACATTGAAGGATAGATAATGCAGTGGTGATGAGGAACCACTTTAAAGCAATAACCTATTGGTCAAAAGGAACCACCTTTCACAGAGAAAACATGGTTGCAATGGACTTTTCCACTTTAGAGGATGCTAACCACGATCTCTCAACTCTCATATGACCTAATCTCTTGTCTGTTTCAGCATACAGCATCTCTTTGTTCCAAACTGGGGGCATCGCATGCCCCATTAATGAAATACCTTTCATTAATGTAACCACACTTAGAAACTTGCACACATAAACGAATTGTATTAGAGGGAAGCACACACACGTTTTAAGATAAACGAGTATTGGAATGAAGCGTGTACCACATTCTCAGAGAAGGGAACATTCCTTCAAATCATGTCTCCTGCTCTGAATATGATACTCCTTTTTGCAATATTCAAGTTCATTTCCCCTTTGTATAACCCCACCTGACAGGAACACACACGAACTCCACATTGTTAGCTAGTGAACTACTTTTGGAGGCAAAAATCTGGTGGTACAGATGAACAATTGACAAATAAAGAGCGTGAAAGGTAAAGTATATAATTACTTGATGCCAAAGTTTCTGTCTTTTGGGGGTCAAATGATTTCAGAGGAAGTGAAATTCCCCTGTAGAGTACACAGAAAAGAGGAAAAACAGTATGTTTTTTATTTTTGTTATATATTACTTATTATTTTATTTATTTTAAGATTTTTTTTAATTTAGGAATTTTAACCAACTAAAAGCTAACAGCAATAAAACACAAAAAAGCAGGCAAGAATATCCTGGTTTTATTAAAACTAAAAATTAACATATTACAAAGACTCTTCTTAGTGAGGTTCTCCATCGCTGCATGGCTAGAGAGGCTGCAAAGTGCTCGGTGTCACTGTCAACAGAGAAAGGTAGGATGGAGCAACTTCCAAAAGTCTTGGTGCTGCATTCCCTCCATCCCAGCTGTGAGCTCCTGTCAGCCCCTTTGTGTCTGAGCAGTTGGCAGTCTCATTGCTGCATAACTGTAGCAATGGTCCTGCAGACTCAACAGGGCAGCACAGTGTTAGGCCAGCTTAAGTAGATTGCTAAACTGCACCTTAAAAATGTCAGCTGCATAGAGGGGTAATTTTAAATCCATTTTTGAGTACCTCAGACACTGCATATGAAGCAAATGGGATTATTTGTACTTTGGTAGCATTTTAATCAAACAGTCTTTGGTGGAAGTTTTGTGTACAATGATGGGATCTCAGGAAGGTTCTCAGCAGCTGGTCAGAACAGCATAGGGCCAAGTTCTTAGGGTTCACTGGAGTAACTTCTGTGCAGGTCTACACCGGAACATGTTTTTCACCATGAAAACTCATCACCAAGCAGCCTGTCCCTTGATGTTGCCATATTAAGTACAATATGTTGGCAAATTAATCGTAACGTAAAACGAATAGAGTGGAAGAGGAAGGATTCTCTCTTTTCCTTGACCCAGTGTCTTGCAATATAAGAAATTCTTGACATTAAACTCTGCACCCCCAAAGAACACCCAGAAAAACAAACCACCAAGAAAACCCAACACTAAGTTCACCAAGCATTAAGTTTGAACCAGGATATGATACATTCAATGGATTTGAACCAGAGAAGGACTTAATATCAGAATCTTGTGAGGTAGATAAGCTTTATATAATATTGGTGTAAAGGAGGTTTTACCCTTGTACTGCAGGTGAAGGTTACATATGAAGAGTAAATGCATGGAGGTATACCTGTCCTTTGATTTTAGTATTGAAGTAACAAATTTTGCTAACAAATCCTGTTTATTCATTTTAGCTGAGGTATTTCAATGTATTTTTGTGATCCTAATGTAAACTCCCTGTTGTAATTTCAATGAGGTGCATGCTTTTCTAATGTCTTCATAAGGCTTGTATTTGACCCTGAATCCCAGTACCCAGTCACTGGTGACCTTTCACCAGCAGTTATTAATACAGTATTCTTACTTGCTAGCAACCATAAATTGGAATTAGCTTAAAGATTTTTAAATATATTGTCTAACCCATGAGGAATAGATGTAAAAAATGTTCTTACTGGACAAGCAGAACCTACAGAGGCAGCAATTAAATCATAAGACTGGAAATAAAAACTCTTGTGATCTACACCATTGTCTCCAAATTGTATGATTAAGGAGATACTAAATTATACATTATAGGGGAAGAGTACAACTACAAATCTTAACTAAGCATATTTTTTGTAGTTCTATTCATTATACTAATGTACAGGCTTATATTTAGCAGCTTTAGGAGCATTAGAAAACAGGAAAGCTACAGATTACAACCCATATGGGTATGCTCAGGTTGGCAGCAGCGATTAATAGTATCTCCTGGGTTTGCCTTTTGTAACCAAACAATATTTAAGACATATTAAGATGATTTACGTCACAAGGAATTCAAGCACTGTACTTACTTTAACAAAGCCTACTGCATTAAAAGGAATGTCGAACGGACTAACATGTATTAGTTCAGTCATTATCACAGGGAAACAGGCAAGGTCTCAGGTTAAAATGGAATATCTCAGTTTGCAGCACAGCACCCTGAATTGAAATTATACTTAACCCATTCTACCTAAATATCCTAAGTAATTTCCTGTCAATAAAGACCACATTCATCCAGGTCAGTGGGACATCTTAGTTTGCACAGTCCTATTAGATTTAATAAAGTGACTGTGAAGTACCACTTAATGGAAAAGTGTAGTTCTGCAAGAATTGTGACATTAATGAGGGCTCCTTGGATAGGAGTGATCCACCACTCTTGTCATATCTGATTGCCTATTCCTGTCCCCTCCTTTTCCAAGGATGATACAGGTGTGATGAATCAGGTAAGGGAATTGATTTTGCAAAAATCTTACCTGACAAAATGAATATTAGTTTCCAGCTAGATAATTTCCTTCAGTTTAGTTCACCTGGCATAAGGCAATAATATATATCTGAAGGTAGGGAGTAGTAAACAACACTTTTAAGTTGTTCTAAGACTATTTTAAGGTAAACAAACTTTTTAAACCTGGTTGAATTGTTCTATGCCTATTTCTGATGTTTTGCTCTACAGTAGGAGAGGTCGTGAATGCCAACTGTATTTAATCATCCTAGTAGACCTGAACAATTTGATGTCAAGCATGTAAAAATGTTGAAAGTGTAGGCTATCAAGCCTTTCAAGTAAGAGCTCATTGTTGCAAATATTTTTCAACGCTATTGTAAAAAATATATTCTCAAGCACTTGGAGTTACCAACCAATTTTAACATTTGATATGCTAAATGTTAAGGAGCTTGCCACTGGGCTTCTTTTACTCATGTAAGGAAAATGGTGCAGAAATATTAGCATCATAACAATATACCAGTAAGTTGTAATTGGCTTGTGGTGGATTATAGACAACACAGCAACTCTTTTAAACTAGAATACAGAGTTTGTATTAAATCCCTTTGTATCTCACCTGGATCATTCAACGGATAAATATTTAGAAGTTTCCACTTTTATTACATTTTTTCCTGCTAATGTATTTTGGCCTGTAGGTTTCTATTTTAAAGTATTGTCTCCATCTGTACTCTGTTATTCAGAGTACCTTTGTTGTTATTTTTTTTTTAACTTGTAAATGCTTCCAGAGAGACCGATTATGTCTACATAACACTGTGTAGCTCTGCACACAGGTACCCCAGTTAGCTGTAACAAGCTTAGCTAACTGGAATAGATAACATGCTCTATTAATGAAGCTGTTCCTTCTGGGATCTAAGCTGATACATTAAAAATTAGCCTGAATATTACTTCAGGGCAGTGGATGGTTCTTAGCTGACCCATGTTAAAGAGAAGAATCTGTTTAAATTTTGGAGGATAAAGATAAGATGCAAGTTAATCAGTCTGCAGATTAACCTCTCTGTGACACAGAGAGGTCACACTGCAGGGTTTATATATTAACTGCAAGAGTTATGAAATGATCAAATAGCTGAAACCTGAAGCTCAAAATTTAATGATTTATAAGTTGTACATTATTAACAGTGTTTGTAATTAAAACTGGAAGAGCTTTTCAAAGAATATGATGGATTGTCTGTAATTTGAAGTCTTTAATTAAGACCGAAGGTACCTCTGAAAAGATATTGTCAAATTTTATAATAAAAGAACTATCAGGAGAAATTCAAGGATCTTAAACTTTATGAATTTTTCATCACATCAGACTTTCTTTTATGGCATTCATTCATCTAGAAAAGTGGAAAAATACAGTGGACATTTATAAAGGTCATATAAATATGGTTTCTTATAATGGCAATTGAATTGCTTTGTGTTCTGCCAACATAACTGGTTTTGGAAACAACTTGAGACCTCTCAGGAGCATAGACAAAAATTGATTTTGCTATTCTAAGCATGAGGGGGGGAAAGTCTGGAAGCAGAAGAAGACATAGGGAGAAGAAGTAGGGCCTGAAATGGGATGACAGAATTTCATGTAACACTTACTGCCGCTTTTCTCCTGCCCTGGTTCCACAAAGCAGTAACTCCTAACCCATACAGCCTGATCTTTCTTGAAGTATTAGCCAATCAAAGTGTCTTTCCAGACATATAGCATAGCTACAGGAAGATAGTTAAACTATGGATATTTTCCTGTCCATTCCAGTTTACTGTCTAGACAACTGCCTCTACTGCCAATGCCTGGAGTTGGCCCTAACTACACTAGTGATTCATTTATCTGTTTCATGCTCATTCAGAATCCTACCTTAGTAACCATTACAAGGGCATCTATAATAATCTGCAGTACAACTTTTAAATCAACAATTCATATATTTCATAAAGACTTTGTTTTGTTTATGAGGCTTTATGAAGTTAGGAACATCTATACAGAGGTGTTGTATGTCAACTGACAAATATGTTTTTTCCTATACTCCTATACAAACAATAGATATCCTTGGCGCACACGAACAGCATTATGTTGACTCACAGGAATGAAGTATTCACTGAAAGATAAATGCACTCAAATGTACTTTCTAAATAACACTACTGAAAAACAGTAAATGTAAGAACAAAAAATATTCATCGGTTTAACATGAGATGCTTGCCGTCATAAATGCTTCAGAGAACACTTCATCAGTTAGCATATTTCTAGCATTTTTCATTTCCAGAAGATGTGGCAATTGATGGATCTCTTTTCTATCTAATTGTCAACAAACATGGAGCCCTCAGTTTCAAATGTTTTTCCCCTTTGCTTTTCTAACACCCAAAAATGAATCTATCTCCATCTCCAGATCCATTGTAATACATTTACAATCACAAGAGCAGCAAGCAAACAAATACACAGACAAAGCCAGTCAAAAACCAAGATGAGTTTAATTGCCTGTGCTGAACTATGCCTGTCCCACAAACACAGGATTACCTTTGGCAGCCAGGAAGGCAGGAAAGTATCCCTAATAAGCTCTGTAGCCTTCCTTCTTGCTCTCAAATCCACATGGTTTTGCAGTATGCCCAGAAAACTATCCAAGTTTCAGCTAGTACAGCTCAGAGCTCATTAGACTTGTGACAGATATGCACTGCTGCTGCCTAGAGTTGCAAAGAAATTACTGACAATTGTTCAGAATTTTCCTGACACTTCTCTGTAAAATTAAATGATTTATTAATATCACTGATTGATGGGATCAAAACATTCAAGGTGACACATGAAATCTTTTGAAACTGTGGCAATAACTGAGCAAATTTTTAGTCATTCTTATCTCTATAGTCCTCATCCCCTTGGCAGTTCACTTGTCAGGAGCAAGATGTCCAACCTTCTCTTAACCTCTGATTCCTTTGCAACCTAATGAATAAGAAAATAAGGTATTTCAGTCTGCTGCTAAATTAGCATGAGTGTTTTGAATATAGTAGAAAATAACACAAACCTGTTCAAGTGGTTTTTCTATCTTTGTTCTACTACAGAATAAACCTTTTCTTCAGGCTTCAACACATTAGGTTGCCTGGGAACATCAAAGAGGACAAATTAAATAAAAAGATGTATTATCTCCATAATTAGAACACCTATTATTACGAATATTAAAAATCAAAAGACTTGCCTTCAAAATATGAAGCATAGAAACACAGTGAGGAAAAAAAGTTTAAAGTATCAGCAGTTACATATTTAATTATGTCAAACGTTATACAATTTAAATATTTCAAAGCAAATTCAGCTTTTGTTTTAAACTGGAAAAGTTTTCTCAAATGGCAATGTTTTAAAATTTCCTTCTGTGTCTGAAGGCCTGCCCTAAAAAAAAACCAAAAACAAATAGGAGGGGTGCTGAGAGGTATGTTTCCTAAGTCTTCTATCTTAGAATATGTTAAACAGTATACAATAAGAACCTCTTTTTCTCCAGGCTATGGAAGAAGTCTGGATAACAAGTTCAGATACAGGTTACTGGTTTAGATATGTGGGTGTAGATGGAGATGAATCCAATGTCTAGTGTCCAGTCCAGCATTATCTGAAGTCAAGAAGAATGTATTGTCTACTTTTCAGACATTAAATTAACCCCTTGATCATGAACAGTAAAGCAAATCTTGTGATATTATACTTTTAGGTGTACCACATCCTGTGAGAAAATCTGTGTAAAAGGTGCGAGCTAGTCCATAGCAGTGGGGATTATGTAGCATCAGATTATGTAGCATCATTTGGTGAAACAATGCAGTACATCAGTCATACACTGTGCAATATTTTAAAGGTTTTCTCAACATGCTGCAGCAAATTTATTTTTAAAATGGAACATTAAAAGAAATATCCTGCTATGAAAGTAGCTTGTTTTCATCCTAACAATGACATGAGACTACAGTCAAAAGAGCAAATACGGTGATGAGGTAATGTATGACTATCATCGTCATTATTTTCAAACAGAGCTTTATTTGGGACTGTGAGATTTGCTATGTCACCTTCAGTGACAGCTCTATAAACACATATGGGTAAGAGGCAGGAAGAGGAGGAGGGAAAAATATTGGAACTTATGTACAAAGATTTATGCAGTTAAATTTGTCAGTTGATTGCTTTAAATATAGGACACTTTTGTTCACAAAAGTGTAGGTGGCAAATCTGCATTAGCTGTGAATTTTGTTTGACTCAAATTGAGGAGCAAGGGTAAATCCTAGTTCTATCAGCATAAGTGAAAAAAAACAACCAACCAAACCCCAAAAAAACCCGAGCTTTCTTCGTAAGTGGATTTCTCTTAGGATTGCTTTTCAAGTTGAGTGCCACTGAGTGAAGGAAAAGTGAGGTAGTGTGTTCTTCTAGAACAAGAAGCATCTGAACCACAAACACTCAACAAAATATTGTTATTAATTACACTGTCTTTTCCAATCAGCTCCCTGAAGAGCACTTTTACACTTGTTATTCTAAAATCCAACCAAAGGGCAAAAGCAGACAGTTTGCTATAATGTGCTAAAGGTGAATTTCAATGGCTTTCCTGAAGGAGCTTGTTTCCACTTGTGATATCCACTTATGTGGAGACCTTGGTATCACAGGAACTTTGTCTTAGTAAGCATTTACTAACTATACTGCAGTTTTATAGTGGACTTCGAAGCTTACTAATTTAACACAGTGATTAATCAAATTCAGTCTGTTACTTAAATGATGAGTGAATTTCCAGAGGGTTTGTACTATGTGGAAATAAGGGCACAAAGCCAAGTTCCTTTCTTCCTGAAGAGGGATACGGTTGAGAGATAGCCTTTCTCTAGCCTTCATAGCAAATCCACCAACAGATATTGAAGAAATTATCAGAAATTTTATAATTATTTTTGCACACCATTTTTTTCTTCCATTACAATCAAAATAATGAAGCATATGTCTAAATATGTACATCAGATTTAGAATTTTTTATGTCTATTTTTCCCCCCTACATTTTACTTTAGAACTAAATGTGCCCTGCTGTTCCAAAATGACTTTTGAAGTATCCCAGATAAAGTGTGTTCGTACAACAACATAAAGAGATTATAATAATCATTTTCAAGAAAACAAAGTCAACAATAAAAGAGTGATCACTGTAAATATATGTATTTAAATTAACTCACCAAAGTATAAAGTACTACAAACGGATTTCATACTTTTTCCTGCCATGTGATTTCTCTGTCAGACTAATTACTCTATTGCCTCCTTAGAAATTTCCCAATTTAGTTTGCACATTTGGTAATAGAGAGAAGGTACCTTAGAGCTGTCAGTTTAAAGATTAGGATCTACATTCAAGACCAAAACAGTGGCATTAAAAAGCATAAGGAAAAAAGTATGAGATGCTGACATCTTAAAATTAATGTATTTTAAGGTTTCCTCTTGCATGGATAGTTTTTTCTTTTCCTTCCCCCCATTCCCCTCCCACCCCCCACACTAGAGAGAAAAAAATGCAGTGGCATAGTGTGAAGATAAAGTAGTTTTCATTCCAATTTCATAGCTCTTACCTAACCTTCTTGTCTTCTGTTTCTCAGGAGTCCTATTTTCCAACATCATAACATCTGCTTTTTGTTTCTTGACCTTGCACTTTCCCTCTTTCCCTCCAGGCTATTCACTTATTTCCATTCCACTTCCTCCTCCTCACCAGGACATCAGCAAGGGGAAGTACAGGTTAAGCAGAAGACAGAAACTCTGTGTTTATAGTCTTGATTTTCACTTGGCATTCCAGACAAACTTCTGCCTTCCCTCCTCCTCCTACAGAAGCCAAATGCTATGTAGTTTCAACTCAATATGTGAAAAATGCATTTTTAATAGTTCTTTTGCTCTTCTTTTTCCCCTGATGCCTCTAGGCTTTGTCCAACCTTTTAATTCCCATATGAAATGGGAATTATACTAGATACTAGATAGAATTATACTTGATACTAGACAGAGAGCACCATCTCAGCCCTGATGAATTCCTTCTCTTTGCTCAAAAGAAAGAAAATGCTAGAGTTTTGTAATGGACTTTTTAGCATAATTTTTTTTTTTCTTTAAGAAAATATGATATTTTAGCTTAAAATTCACCCCAAATACTCAGCCTGAGGCAGACACCTCACATAGACACCTTTCAGTGCTGTGGTTTAATTTCAGCGATTATGAAAAAAATGCAGATAGAGTTTTATAGAGACTGTAACCTCACAACAATTAAATACAATGGAGATGTAGCTATATGAGTTTAATGAATTAATTTCGACTTTTGTCCACTATAATTTTTCCAAGATTAAATTACATGTTAGTTTAGGGTCCTCCAGCTTCAATAGCTGTTGGGATAAAGCTGGGACCTAATTGATTTTTGCTTGATATGTTTTGCTTTTTAAAATGTGGATGCAAGACAATAAAAACTTCTCAGTTGTCTACAGAGAAAATACAAATACAAATTTACAGGAAAGTCAATACAAGAAACTCTCATTTTCTTTCATAGGAAAAGGAAAAAAACCCACAAAACTAAAAGATAACAAAGTTCTCCCAGCCAGTTATATATCAGGTTTTTCTCATTTAAGGGTGATTCCTTTCTACCTGACAACTTCTAATAGTAGAATAAGTGTAACTTAATTCAGCTTGTTTTGAAGGGTATAGGTTTAGTGGCAATAATATATGTTCTATTGTACTTGTTTTGCATTATCAAGTTCCTATCTAATTTTTGATCCCGTATTTGCAAATAAAAGGAATGTATTTAAAAATTATTTAGTAAACAGGGAGAATAAGGCAGGAAATTGCATGATAAATCAGATAAAGACAAAAGTAAACATTTAATTAACTTTCTTCCTTCTCTTCCTTTAACCTTGCCAGATATTTTGTCCCTTGTTCCAAGGTAAACACATATCTGACAAAGCAACACTTTCAGAATTTCTGTTTAAATTTTTATTCCTAAATGAAAGGAAGATGATAAGCATAATTAAACTGTCAATCAATGCTTTTTATGAAAAAAGTTTATTTCTAGTAATTTGGGAACTGCTTGGAAGACCTTTTCTGTTTATGAAGAAAATAATTTATAGCTGCGAATTTATGTCTCAGTCTGTGGTTGATTGGTTGATAAATTGATTTTTAAACAAGAAAGGGGAAACTTTTACTTAGTACTTACTAGTGGTTAAAATTGGTATTGTCTATATCAAAATATTGCATCATATTTATATTTAAATATGCATATTTATAGTTTGAGAGGTAGATGGATGCTCAAAATACAATCCAGTTATTCTTCTGAAAACTATGAGAATACCTAGACATAAATAGGAAAAAAAAAATCACTTTTAAAATGCTTGCAATTTTTTACTTTATTCCTTAAGGAACATAAATATTGGTTTAATAGTCATCTAGAAATGAAGTGTCTTTGGCCATCCATTGAGTAATACAACTTAATTGTTATGAGTCAGATATAAACATAAATTTTTTAAAATCTTGCTAATAGTGGAATCAGGAACTCTCTTATTCAAGATGAATTTCTACAACCCTTTATCAGATTTAGAAATTACAAGACCATATTTATGTTCCAAACAAATTTAAATGACCACTGGCACTACATCATGTTGGCAATGCTGATAGGGAATTGATGGTTTTGACAGTTCTTTTTGACTGGGTATCTCCGTTTCCTTAAGAACTTTGGAAAGTCAGCCTTGCTCCTGCTGAAGCAAATGTCCTCGCATGTCCGGAGTACCCACTGTATGTACTCGGGCAACCAAACCAGTAGGACCACTCCCCACTCGTATGACACCCACTGGCAATATTCATTACAGCATCCTTAGAAATCCATTCCCAAATGGCTACAGGAAAAGGAAGCCTAGGTCTCCAAGGATCTTTTCCCAGATCAATCATCCCAGCTTTGCCCTTTTCCTCTGTCCTTTAGCTTCCCTGTGGCAGAAGCAGCAAAATTCAATTTTGTCTGCCCTACTGAGAATTCATAGTCTGCTATGTCTGAGTGCTAAACACATTCATGAAGAATAGCACCAAAGTATTGAACCAGTGCATAATGAGTCTTTCTAATCATGCCCTTGCCCTTCATTTCTAATAGTCAACAGCTCTCAGAAGTGTGAAGTGTACAAACACAATGGAGAGCTTTCCATAAGTTATTTGTGTTTACTGTGAATAAAAAAAATAATTTGTCATGTCCCTGGCAAACTTATATCCTTCATTAATAAAATATTTCCAAAAGGTTAATTATACAAAAAGAAAATGCAGTTCAGCATTTAGACTCTGTATTAATACATTAATTAAGTCTTAATGATCAGGGACTGTAACACTTCCGGGGGATTAATGACCAGCTGGGAGAGTTCGTGACCCAAGTCTTTTCCATAAGTCATTTTTTCCATCTATTTATTTATTTTCTAATAAATGATCCCAAGTCAAGGTCATTACGGATAAGTCACCTGTATAAAAATGAATTGTAATAACAACAACCCCCACCGTGTTTTGTTTATATTACTATGGAAAATTTATCCGAAGCAAAATACATACTTTATCCATGCTACTTCTTCTGATAGTAAATATTTAAAATGATAAGAAAGCAATTATTTTTTAATTATTTTTTAAACTCATTGTCACATAAAGAAGAAGACAACATAACTTTTTTCTTCCTGCTCATTCTGAGAATGAGTGAAAAAAAATCAAAATCTAGTCTTGCACTTTTTACAGTAAACTAACTTGTCTTTTTTTTATATGTAGTAATGATTCAAAGAGCTAAAATTCATAAACTGATGAACAAAATTAAGTCATGTGAAAACAAACAAGCAAAAATCCATCAATAGATCTTTCCAAATTATTTTTTCTTCCATTTGGCTATTCTGCAAATGAATCCTGTAATATGAAAATCAGTTATGATTTTCTTGATTGAATGAATAAATATCAAGCTGCAACCTTTACTCGGAGCTCTGGGGTCACAAAGTCCACTATCAGGGAGTTATATCAAAAGGAAACAAAAGCAAAGCAGCATGCATCATCTAAAAATTACCAATCTGTCAGAGAGATGACTCCTCACACCTAGCAGCCTTGTCAATTTGTAATTTCAGCTCCTTAGGTCAAAAGCTAACATGATTCTTTTTCCAAAATTTCAGTTCCTATAGTCATCACAAACTTTTATTGAAATCTTTTAGTTTTTGGATCCTACTTGATGATGAGTAGGATCGAGAGACTTGATGTTTCCTTGATAAATGGAAGCAGCAGTATGTTTTGGGGAGTTTTATCATGCTAATAGCACAGAGACTAAATTTATTTCTAGATATAAACCTCAATATTACATTGCATCTTAGGAATACCATTTCAAAATATTTTGATGTTTTTCTGCTTTTTTTTTTAATTTAATTTTTAGCTCACATAATTCCTAATTATTACATGGAGCTTTACATTCTCACTTTACAGAGACTGTACTAACTTCCCATTCATTTCTGGAGGTAATTCTATGAAGTTGTTTTCCTCTGTAGTTATATGTGACTCAGGACCTGTGTTTCCTCCTTCTGCTGTGTTTTTGAGGCTGCATCTGCATCATGATAGCAGAGGTTTCTGAGCCTTCCTGTGCTAGCTGCAAAAGTGGAAGCTTGGAGTAGGAAGATGATGGGATTTGTAAGACACCATTTATTTCGTTAGGCATAGGGCCATGCCAACAAAGCTTTCTCAACTTTCACAACTAAGCTGTCTGTCTGACCCTGTGGTGGTCATGATTTGAGAACACCTGCACTGGGTACATGTTTCCCTAATGCAGACTTGGCAATGGCCATTCCTGTTAGGTAAGAAGATTCGTTGATATGTAGATTTACATGTAGATGCTGCTAATAACAATAGGCTCAAAAATGTCCAGATACTTAACATGTGATTAACTATTATTTAATAATTTACTAATGTTTTTATAATTGATCAGAGCAGATGATTTCAGCAAAAAGAATAATACATGAACAACAGTGGAAAGGGAATAATGTTTCTTGGCTGCAGCCAGTGTTAGGGTCTGTGACAGTGCTTAAATGTATGCTTATTTTCTTTGTTTTCTTTTGTGTTTCTTAAAAGGCTTTCCAAGAATAAGAAATTGGCTTCCTTCTGAAGCTGAAACATTTTCCATCTGAAAATGTTTTAAAAATGAGTTGACAGAGCTCAGATCTCCTCAAAGGCTGATCTATTTTGACTTCAGAGAGACGCTAGTAATGGAGCTTGAAATTCAAACACTGCCTTAAAATACTGTGGAGAGTCTCCTACCTTTGCTAGGTTTTCTTCATCTCTGTTTTACACAGAACCTTTCTCTGCTATGATTCCAAGTCTCTTTGCAGACAAGGCTTTGTTTCTGTAAGCTGCTATTATAGTCTGACAAGCTAAGGGAAGCTGTCAGATATTTTACTTTGATGTCATCCAGATCCAAACAGAGAAGCCTTCAGTTCAAACGTATCATTATTATTTCCTTGGTGCCCTTTGCCAGTGATCAGAACATATACTAGTGGAACTGCACAAACAGAATTTCTTCTAATTTTCTTTGTTTGTTTGGGGTATTTTTAATTTCCTTTATCCCGTAATAGATGTTTCAGTGACAAAATCGTTACATTATTTTGCATATTGGGCCTAGTGATGAATCTTCTAAGAGTCAAATATTACTATGTTAATAATTTTCTCAGACTTGCAAGAGTTTTTAGAATATATTTGCAGAAGTTGTATATTCAACCACGTTTAGTTTCTGGGCTGAAACCGAGACACATTTCCTTCTAATTACTCAGTGCTTTCTGTTTAGTTTTTATCTTGTGTCTATATATTTATGACTTCTGGTTGTATACTGAATCCAGATTTGGCACAGAATTGTATTTAGTGTCTTCTTCCGATATTTTCATGTACATATGTATTTCAATATATCTTTGTTATTTAACCATTCCCATTATATTTTAATTCTTTCCACAAAGCTCTTCTTAAAAATGAAATTAACAGAAACAACTATCAGCACTGATAATTTTTCAAATTATTTTCAAATAAAAGTGTTAGATTGAAGCAATGGAATTTTTCATCCCACTGCTTTGTGTCTTAGGTGCTTTTCTGAAACATACATCTACACTAGATTAAAAAAAACCCAACAACAAAACAACAACCAACCAACCAAATAAAACCCACAAAAAACAGGTTGAAAGACTGTTACTTTAGATTTGTAGTTGAACACAGAGTCAGGAAATGCAGTTTGATGTTTACTTCTAGAGTCTCCATTCAGTCTATATCTGAATCCCATCTTAGGTATTCTACTGATTCATGGGTTCCAATAAAAAAGTATCCTACACAATGATGTCAATAGAAAGTGCATACTGTACTTCTACACAGAGAGGTGTATTCAGTCAGTGTAAAGAATATGAAGTAAAATATTTTTTAATTTCAAATGCTTCTTTTGCAGCCTGAGTTACAGCAATCATCAGTGTTGCATCATAAGCTGACATAAAACCGTAGGAATCTTCCCCATCTGTCTTTTCCCCACAGAAGGGAAAATCTCTGTTAAGGAAGAAGTACTGTACAAAGAGTCAGATGGCCTGTTCTCCATCTGCTAATAACCCTCCCCAGAGACAGAGGTTACTACTGCTTTCATCACATTGGAAGGAGCAGTGAAGGAAACTCTGACCTAACAAATCCCTCTGAGTCACTCAGAGCAGCTCACTGCAGCTTCTGCAGTGAACTAAGGGAGTTGTGGCACTTACAAAACACTTGGCTGTTCCTGAAGCTGGGAGCCAAATCTGACGTAAATAATATCCTCTGGCATGAATATTATTCAATTTATTAGTTTTTAAGAAAAGAAAAATATGAGCAGAAAAATCTCTATCATATCCTATAAGAATAACCTCTTAGGTCTATAGCACAGGCTTTTATCATATAAGATACATGACTAACTACATTAGTTGACATCCAGATACTGTCACAGGAGGAAGGGATTCTGCTTAAGCCACGGGTATTGAGCTTCTTCTTTCACGTCATTGTTCCATATCTCCTGGCTCTTCCTAGGATGACATGTGCTGCTGCAGCTTTATTGGTTGACCAGATAGTCCTGTCAAAAGTAGATATGCTTCTTTATTAAATATTTTCATATCTACCAGAATGTCTGTGATAAATACATGTTAGAGAAAGACCATAATACATTTCAATCGTTCACATCACAACAAAAAACCAAGCAGAACATCTTCAGGTGAAAAAAATCCTGTTTGGTTTTGATTGGGATAGAATTAATTTTCTTATTATAGTAACTGGTACAGTGCTATGTTTTGGATTCCATATGAGAATATTGTTGATAACACACTGATGTTTTGTTTGTTACTAAATAGGGCTTACACTAAATCAAGGACTTTTCAGTGTCTCATGCTCTGTCAGTGAAGAGGTGCACAAGCCATGAGAGCACATGGCCAGGACAACTGACCCAAACTGGCCAACGGGATATTCCACACCATAGGCTGTCATGCCAAGTGTATAAAATGGATAGAGCTGGCCAAGAACCACTGACTGCTGCTCTGGGACAGAGTGGACTTCAGTCGGTGGGTGGTAAGCAACTGTATTTTGTATCACTTCTTTTTATTTTTTTATTTTTTAACTTAAGTTTTATTTCTCTCCTTTTGTTATCTCAATTTTAAGTACAACTATTTCTAGTAGTAGGAATAGTATTAATATCATATCTTACTTTATTTAAATTATTCAGATGTTCTTATCTCCAGCCATGGGTTTTACCTTTTTCTGATTCTGCTCCCACCAGCAAGGGGAGAGTGAGTGCATGTCTGTATGGTACTTAGTTGCTGACTGGGGTTAAACCATGACATAGGAAAACTCCATATTGCATCGAATCCAATAGATACACAGAATTTCTCATAAGATGTCTTTAGATAATATTTTTATAACCAAAAGGGTTTCTTGCTAACCAAAGGAGTTGTCTCTATCTTCCTTTATCAATTATGATGTAAGCACTACAAAACCAGTATTTTCTTGTTTGTCCATAAAGAAATGTCTTGTCAAAGGTTTTCACTAGATCATTATTTTAGAGATAACAATGAAGAGTCATTCATTTCCTAGTAGAAAAACTGGCATAAAAAATTGCCTCTAGATCCCATTGGTGCTAGTTTTTTTAATGCATCAGGGTAAATAAAACAGTAAGATTAAAAGTGTTACAATATAACAGTTCCAAATGGGAATGCCATAAAAGCCTTTAGCCTACAGTTTACTATCAGTGGATATGTCTAAACTGTGATATGAGCCAAGGTTCCTCATTAGAAAGCTGAAGACATGTACCTTGGCTTTTGAAAGGCATCAGCTGTTTGTCTGGGAAAGAAGAGCTCTGACTCTGAAGCTGTAGTGCATAATGGGAAAAAAATATGAAAAACATCCACATGAAGAAAAGAGAAAATCTACCTTCTCTATGTTTATCTAATGTTTATCCATTTTCAAAAAATATTTACATTAAGAAATACTGTGAATGACAAGTCCTGCAAGATACAATTAAACAAAATAAAAAGATCATATGTGCAAAATGGAAAAATATACCTAGCTGCAGACAGTTACAGTGGTAGAAAACATTTCAGCTGGCAGTGGCTGATGCCAAAAAATCTGAACTTGCACGTTAACTAAAATTTCAACATTTCATATATTTCTGTGGTGGTTCATTTTTTTAAAAAAAGTGTTATTTTAACAGATGTGCACAATCACTTGTTTTCCCCTTATTGTTGGAAGATGGAAATTGAGATTTGTAGTAGCTCCTTCTCTCAGATCACTTCAAATCACAGATTCCTTAGAGTGTGGAGAGACTATATGAAATACACAGAGCCCAGACAATGCTGTCAGTTAATTCTGGGAAGCAGCCAAATCTTTGACGTTGGTTCTACATTAATAGAACTCTGCGCTGTGTTGAACATATGCTTCTCAACAGGCAGTATAGTACTGTTTACAGCAAAGACATGATGCAATTATTTGCAAAACTTTACTTTTGCCCAGAAGAAAACACATGATCTTTCCGTTGATAGCCAAAAGAATTCTGAGTTTCCAGTACTTTGAAAATCAAGCTGTTAAACGTTCCTAGAACAGGGCAGAATAGTACAGATTTAGAATCTTAATTTTAGGTACACATCAAAGCATCCTGACTTCCTTTATTTGTCCCAGTTCCTGAAGGGTTTCAAATGCTTTCTAGAAACTGGAATACCAAATTTCTGAATTTCTGAAAGGCCTTACCGACATATTGTAAGGTCTAAATAACTCAAAACCCATTAAACCCTTTAAAATATATTAAATACACAGAAGCACAAATCTAAGTGAAATTTATAGTTTAATCTATAAAGTAAGTTTAAGTCATCTTAACAAGCAAAATGCTGACAATTCTAACTGGCTGCAGTTATCAAATCCATATCCCCAAAGTAGACACCTCACTTCCTAGATATTACATATGAATATTAGTATGACTTTTCTCCTCTGCATTCTCTTTCAAAGACTTTTGTTTTTGTTGTTGCAGGTTTGGTTTTGTTTGTTTGCTTGTTTGTAATTATTTTTAATTAATATTCCCATTACAACCTCTGATAGCTGTACCTTCCTTAGAAAAAACTGCAAATATTAAAATACATCACAATACATAACTTGCTGTGTACAATCTCTGTGGCGAAGGATTTGGCTTAAATGAATTCTTTCTTTTCTTGATGACAGAAGTGCCTCACTTCGTGATGTGTCTGAAGATGTGATGTGTCACTAAGGATTTAGAGACCTCATTTGGATTCTGGAATCTTGACTTCCTTTAGAAATAGATAGAGAATCCTGCTTTCTTTCAAAATATTGTGGTGATATGTCTCTTCTTAAAGGATAAAAACCTTCAGAATATTGTAAACACTGACTATAGTTCTTTCCTTTATCTAAAGAAATACGGATCTGTAGTTGTACCCTCTCGTGAGAGTATTCTAATCATTAAATAATGGACTCTCAAGCCTTTCTGTTCAAGTTTCACTTTCTTTAAGAAAGAAGAGGCAAAATAATACCTAATTTAATAGTTGAGAAATTTACACTTGAATAGAGAAACCTCAGTTTTGCTTCCTACTCCAATGACTCTTAATAGAGAGGATTCTCAGGTACAAGTATTTCACAGTTTTTTACATATAGTAACCGAATCTTGCACCATCTGCTCTCGATTTTCTGTCTCCTTCCAATGGTCAGTTGTAGTGCAATTAACTAAAGCTCCTTTTTTGTCTTTCACTTTCAACTCACCACATATCTATGCTCCTGTCTACAAAATGAGCGAAAGCTTCTTTTCGTGATAGGCAATGGAGAAGTAGAAAATGACTGACATTCAAGCCAGGATATCATGCCCAAATCCCTGATGAGTGGTTACAGAAAGTGATTTCAAACAATCAGCTTGACTGAAAGTTGATATATATTCATGAAAAAGGCTCAACAAGCAACCCAAATGCCATTACCACAGTCTTACTGTGCTGAGCTACAGAAAGTGACAACACAGCTTGTATAAAAGGAAATACCAGATGTTTGTGCAATTTCCCCTCCTTTCCCTCTACATTTGTTTTTCTGCTTTTAGTTATAGTTTTGAATCAGAAGTCACATTCTCCACTGATTCTCCAATGCCAGTGCACATTAATTTCTGTATGTCTGAACAAAGTGATTGTTACTGGCATAATGTTGATTTCATGTTTCAGAAGTCCAGATGCTTGCAATTTTCCAGATATTTGCAAATTTCTTGAAGTCTGTTAAAATATCAAATACCTTAGATTGTGAAAACATATTGTCTCCTCAGTCCTTTGTGTGCATATAACAGATCAAGCAATACATAAGGGAAAAGGTCTAGATCCTGGGACCATTTAAGCATGGGATTAGAGATTGAGTTACTCATCACTTTCAATAGTGAGGCAATTCTGCATATTCAGGATTTTTGTTACTTCAGAAATTTTCATGTAAAAATATGAACTTTGTTTTCCGAAAGAGTTAGGAGGGTGTCTAACAAGGGTTAAAATAATGAAAATCCTTCAGGCAAGCCTATGTTCTTTGGGGTCTGAGTTCTCCTATCTTGACACAGAGCACTGTCTAAGTTTATTTTCAACTTTAGAAGGTGTTAATGTTTTAATTTAATTTCCATTACATTTTCTTATCTATCTGTAGAAATTCCATTTAAAGCTTTTCTTCTCCTACCAAGTCTAGAATAATGATCACACCATTTAGAAGTTAAAAAGTAATTGCCTAGTTCCATTTTTTCCTTATCTTTCCATTTAAACCATTCTCTATAGTATTTAGGTAGGAAGTATACAGTGATTTAATATGTTTTTTTTTAGTCATCTCTCTTTTTAGCTAATTTATCAGTAAATTAGCAGTTGCAAAACTCTAGAGAACCTTCCATCTTTATCAGTTTCAGAACAGTTTCAGCAGGCTCTAGACCTTGGAGAACTGCTGATTACTAGAATCATATTAACTCCTAAAAAGCTACAGTGGATCCCAACTATTTGTCCATATGTATTTCTAAAATTAAAAAATTAATTAGCTTCCAATTTCATTTCCAGGTCCTGGTCTCCAGGCCGTTTGACTCCTCAGGTGGCTGAGTCTGTGCACAGACTCTTTTTTTAGAGTTCCACTTGTCGTAGGAGTAGTTCTGGGAAGAGTTTTGTTTATGGAGAAATCCTGACAGGTATTTTAAACATGATCCCACAATGTATGGCAGCCTACATATGAAGTCATCTTTTAGAACCTTAGCCTATGTGGTGCCTTTCATGCCATGCACCTTCACGCCTTACATTAGGAAAGATATGTAAGTTCATAAGCTTCAAGAGTATATGTTACCCTTGGTAGGGCCATGCATTCTTTCAGATGTTGTGAACTGGACAAAAAAACCCCAAACCAAACAAAACCAAAATAAACAAACAAACAAAACCCACAAAACCAAACTAAAACACCTATTTTAGAAACAAGAGCACCACACGTTAAGTCCAGACCACAAACTATGCAATGAGAACATAGCTGCCTCCCCCAGGTAGATACGTCTGTCAGCTGAGAAATGAGGACATGAGTTGCTTTATACCACCAAGTCTTGAAGACCAGGAATCTCTCTCTGGGGTGATATTTTAGCAGTACTAATGTAGCTTGCTATTCCTAGACATATTCCTATTCCTAGCAGAATTGGGATGAACCCCTATAATAAATAGGATTATATACTACAAAATTATTTTGTTTAATTACTTTCACTAGATTACATGGTAGCAATAAAATTATATTGGCTATTTTTTGTTTGTTTAGGTTTTCAGGATTTATTTTATGAAAATAAATCATAAGATAAGGAAAGTAATCAGTCAGCCTTCATTCTGTTTCTTTCCTCGTGGGAAAGAAGGTACATTTCAATGACAACATTATGTTTTCATGTAATCATATTTTCATGTTTGTGGGTTTTGTTTTTGGTTGGTTGTTGGTTTGGGGTTTTTTTGCCAGACCTAAAAGACAATAGAAATGGCATATTAGAAATAAAGAAAAATATATCCATGCTCAATTGCATATAGGCAGGAGAAAAGCTTATGAGTGAGTTATCCCATTTAATCAGGAGATATTTGTGTTTAAAGTCACCTTATGTTTCTTTTTTTCTTAAAAATTATTGTAAAGGACTATTTGCTAACAAACGTGCCTTTATTTATCCACACCGAAGCTGCAGAAACAACAAAACCAACAACAAATTTTTTGACTAATACACTGAAATCGAGAACTTCGAAGAACGTAGCTCAACTTCCTGCAAATTAGTTTTCCTGTGACTGCATTCAACATTTGGTTCACTTGAGACCTTCTTCAGGCTTATATTATTAGAAACATTATTTTTTTTTAATTAAATTGAAATTTTTATCCCAATTTATTCTCTAAATGCTCTTACAGTTCTTTTCCCTTCATGTCTCTAAAGAGAAGTTCACTTCTTAGAAATTTGTTTGGTTATGCTGAGTAGATGAGACTTATCTTTCAGTTTTTCCTTTTTTTTTCTTTTTAAGGAGAAGGAGAATACCTGTTCAGTGTATGCATCACTTGCTATGGTTTATTCAGACCTTAGCTTGCTTGCTAGGGTTGCAAGCAATTTTATCTGTCAGGAAATGTATACATATTGCTGTAATGTATTTGCTGTATTAACAATGTTTCTGTAAGAAATCAGCTGTAATATCCTATTTGATGTTTTCAGTCTACTTTGTTATTTTATCTACCTAAACTTGAACTGTGGATTAAAATCTAAAGGAGAAAAAATAAGTGTTGAAAATGATCACATCTAATGCCTAGGCATTTTTTTCCCTGAAAATAAGGCAATTAAACACTTCTTCTCGCTATTCTTTTTTATTCTCTCCATTCTATTAATGGATTTAGGTCAAAATTCTCAATATGATTTGTGAATACTCATATTTTCTAACAATAGTAGCTTTTTTCTTCTCTCCCTCTAGCATGAGAAACCTCTTCCATAGAAAGTTTTGAACATTTTTTCCAAATATATTTAATTACTTTCAAGAAAGCCACATGCACGTGTTTCTTATTTAATGGATAATTTTCCTCTGGGCATTAAAGTATTTACTTTTGCCACTCACTCAAATTGAGATGAGCAACCAAAAAAGCAGAATCCAAACAAACAAACAAAAGAACCCCACCAGGCAGAAATGCATTAGATCAAATGGAAGAACAATAGTTCTCAAAAGATATTTCATTGACATTTACTCTTGAAGTGAGGGTTGAAAATTTTAAGGGGAAAGAATCCCTAGGTCAGTCTATTCATTATGGAAATGTGTTTCTATTCTTAAAATGCTAAATATATGTTCAAAATACCCAACTAAAAAAAAAAGAAAAAAACCCCAACTTATTCTAACTCTATGTGATTTTTCAGATATATGCTGCTGATGCCTTAGACCTTATGTGTTCAGTATTTTAAAACCTATTTGCAAAATCCAACCTCCTGGCATTTGTTCAGACCATGTTAATTATGTCTATTGACATTTAGATTAAAGATTAGGAGAGTAAAATTCTGCACTGCTCTTTGTGCACCACCTTTTATTTTTAACTGGTTCCTTGAGTATTATTGAATAGGACAGTCTGTCACAGATTTGTACTGTTCAGTAAGTAATGTATCTCAGCTTCACATTCTTTGCTGAAATATAAATAATACATCAAAAAAGGAATTTTTTTTTGTTGCTGTTTAGTCTTTTGATCCTTCCTAGTCAAAGACTAATATAAAGAACATTTCACTTGGCTTTATTAGTAAGATTAAAATAAAAAAGAGAGAATACACAAGATAAGAAAATGGGGGGGGGAGGGGAAAGAACTGGAAAACAGAAAACTTGAAAAACAATACTTCTACTAGCATATTGAGCACAGTTCAAAATAACCAGCTGATCCTCCCAGCCGCCAGATGGGTCCAACCAGCTACATTTCAATTATCAGAGGTTCTCTATGGAACCTAGTGAGTACGATAGAAATCTTTTCTTGTTTCCCCTTCCTTATTTTCTTTGAGCATAAGCTACACACAAACTAAGTTTGAAAGCCTCTTCATTGGACAAAACTGTATGTTTGAGCAGTAAGATATTTTTAGTCCTTTAAGATTATTCTTATTTATACATAAGGATGTACTTAAAAAAAAATATAAAATGTATATGAAATTCACTTGTCTTCCCCTCCTCTTCCCCCAAATTCACAAAAACTTCATCAGACCTTTAGTGGTGCTTTGTAGGATTTAAGGGTCTGTTCATGAGCCATCATTAAAGAACCATTCCTACCTGGAACATTCTAATTAAAGTTTATTCAATTATTTGTGCCTGCCAGAAAGCCCCTGTTATGACAGGAAAGTGAAAATGAAATCCAGATGAAGTAAAAAGAATAATTGGTTAAGATTCAAAAAGTGTTATGTTCATATTTAGGAAGTTACAATAGATAATATAATGGAAAATCACTGTATGTCAGCATTAATCTAATATTTCTTGGGAACCTTTGGAATATTCATAGGCTTTTCATCCTTTGGATCTTTTTCTTCTTATAGCATGTAAGTGTGATTCAAAAGAAACAGAAGTACTGAAAATCAGAGCCAGCTTCATCATGGTGTGCTGGCCAAAGTTCTTCGGAGCAAAGAATATAGAGAAATGAGAGTAGAAAAGAAAATCTGTTCTATTTAGAAATCCAGAAAAAGACTTTGGAGGCTGTGTAGGTTTGAATAGATTCTCTTATTGTAGCTTTGTGGTGAGGAAGTGAGGTGCATTTTGGAGAGTGAAATAAGAAAATTCAGTGGACAGTGGAAAAGACTAAATAGGCTCAAAGATCTGCAAGTATAGGGTTAGCACATTTTATGCAAGAAATAGTCCAACCCAATCTAAGTTCATTTTTGTAATCTGTAGTATATGTAATAATTGTATATGTAGTAAATCTTATAACACAAGTTAAACTGAAGGTTAAATGATTAAAGAACCTTGAAAAGCTCAAAAGCAACAGACAAGAAAGGATTGAACAGTAGTATCACAACCTAAGATAAAGGTTCAAGAAAATTTCATATTTATCTTATAGAATGTTCTTTTCCTATTGGAAATTGCTTAATCATAAATTTTTGTTTTTAAAGGAAAGACAACACTTTTATATTTTTATTCAAGCTCAACCCGTCGATGAATATGTTGTTGAACAATGAGTAAAGATGCTCAATTGTGGTTTAATAGTTGCAGTACTTTTGTAGTCGAGTTTAAAACCAAGTATTTCTCCTTGCTTGTTGAACTCCAGCAGATGAGAATGGAATTCTTTTTAAGAGCTGGGAAAATCAGTCTGTAAAAAAACCTTGAGAATATTTTAGCAGAACACACTGAAAAGAGAATATTAGTAAAAAATTAGGTAAAATGAAAAACCCATCAGGATTAAGGATATCCTTTTCTGCTGTTAAACAATTTGAATTTCAGCATAGCAATATATGTGTGGTGACATGTAGCATCCATGACTCATACCTGATTATGCGTCTAAAAGTCAGTGAGCACAATTTCTAAGTGCTTTTCTTCTTTTTTCTGTTCTCAGATTCCAGTTGACTAGGAGGTAGTTTTCTAAGAACCTACAGGATACAACTTTCAGTTTCAGAAAATAGACCCCTAAAGCCTCCTTGTTCTGCATAGCAAAAGTCTCAAATTGCTGTGCAAAAGACAGTCATTTATGTTAAGAAACCTAATCTTATATACAATTTGCTTTTCCTCTCAAAAGGAATTATTTGCCAATGAGGTAATAATTTACCCTTTAACAATGTAAATTTAGACAAAGAATGAAAAAAATAGTTTTGATCAACATTTCCTATGTGTTACTCTCACACAAATTATTCTCAAAGTACAGATAGTTTGCCTTTACACTGCCTTTTTTAACTAAAAATAAAATCAAACCAAAGTGTTTTGTGTGGAAATTCAAGAAGAAATGCAACTGGAAAATTATCTCAGACAACACAAAAAGATGCTCCAACAGACCTGGAAGAAACATAATAATATTATATTTTTCTCATACTCAGACCAAAGCTTGAAAAACCAGAAAACTCTCTTATGATATGTGCCCAGTGGCCAAAAGGTCAGTGTTTCCTTCCAATTGTATCAAAAACTCTCAACGTTTTTAGTTAAAAATACTTAATGCAGCATTTTCTTCATTCTGTAAGTACACACTGTAAGTAAAAGTGTGTTGTTAACTAATGTGAAGCCATGTGTAATTGTCTTGTACACTTTTTTATGGAGGTGACCATCCCACTTTCTGGAAGTACTGTACAAAACTGTATAGAGGAGTCACCACTTAGGTCCAATTAAGATTTAGGAGAAGATAAGTTTATTATAAGAAAAGGACTCTTTCCTCAGTGCTAGTAATACAAAGGGGGCAGTACTACTAGCATGTTAAATCCATATTTTTAAAACAGCAAGCAACAAAACAACAGCAACATAAACAAAAGAAGATTTGAGGAAAAGAAGTAAATAATAATGTACTGTTTCAAAAATGCTTCAGCCTCATAGTCTTGAAAAAATTGTTTTTCAGCATTGACATTTCATAGTATGTTGTCTTGTGGCTAATTATGCCATTCATTTAGCCTGAGACAATAAACCTTTTTCTGTAAAATATTTAGATTCCCATGAGAATTATGAACTCTGGAAATGCCTTGGCATTACTTTGTTAAGTTTTAATCAAATAAATGAAAAAAAAGTTATCTTATTATTTTATATCTCTCCTCATTCCCATGCATTTATACTTGTTCTGATCATAAAGTTATTTAAAAATATGTGCCTTCAACTAATGATCATTATAGTCACAGTTTAATAGACATCTATTTCTGTACCATGGTACGTTTTTAAGTAAATTAATTGAGCTTAGAATGGACTTTTTTTATTTTTTTGATAGTATCCAGTTCAAGGCTAATAAGTAAAATATTAAATGATCCTTTTTTGTTATGTGTCATGAGCAAGATATAGCAGGGAGAAACACACCTCAGGCCTCACAGTCAGTGGTTGCCCACAGTACTGTAATGTCCACAAAGTAGACATTGCCATCATTTTCTCATTCTCATAGCACCTTTTTTCTGATAATATGACCTAGGACAGTGATCCAATACTGGCTACTAGATTCATCATTTCCAGAAGCAAAAAATCACAGAATGGGTCAGGTTGGAAGGGACCACAGTGGGTTGTCTGATCCAACCTCCTTGCTCAAGCAGGGTCATCCCAGAGGACATGACAGAGAATGAAACTACCAGATGGTTCCTGAATATCTCCAGTGAGGGAGACTCCACAACCTCTCTGGGCTCTGTTCCAGTGCTTGGTCACCCACACAGTAAAGTTCTTTCTCATGTTTAGATGGAACTTCCTGTGCATCAGTTTCTACCCGTTGCCTCTTGTCTTATTGCCTGGCACAACCAAGAAGAGCCTGGCTCCATCTTCTTGGTAACCCCCTTTAGATACTTATATGTATACTTATATAGGTTCTGGTATATATAGGTGTATAGTATATATATATATACACCTTTATATATAGGTTCTGGATTCTTCATCTCTGAGTTCTGGTGAAACATAAAGAAAGCAAGGTGTGGCTAGGGTAACCAAAAGAGAAAGCCACAACACTTGCGAAAGCATCACCAAAGGGAAAATGATATAAAAGCCAGGTAGTTGATCTGAGGCAACTGGTAGGCAAGATGTGATATAAGGTGTGCCCCATCCCCAGCTTATGGCAGAAGTCTGGCCTCTCTCCTAGCAGCATCCCAAACCATTCGCCCTGGAAGTCACTCCAGGCATAATTTATTGCTTACATTTCTTATAAAATAATACTATCAAGAAAGGTTGGATGAAACCATGGAAGTTCAGTTCTTGTAAATAAAAACAGGATGCACTTCAGAAAAATCACAATTACATACAGAGCAGAACAACCCTTTAAACGAATACTTAGCTTTCCCTGAATGCCTGGAAAAGCAGTTTTTGAGATTTTGGGTTTAGAAAATCAATATGATACCATATTAAAAGGAAATCAAGAAAAGTAATTCCTTTTATGGGTTTGAAAAACAATGGGGATAAAAATATAAAAATTTTATATTGTCCAACATCTACTGTATGAAAAAACAGTATACCTTGAGCAGAAACAAGGAATAATGGATTTTAAAAATGGACAGCTAAAGCACTATATATTCAGTAACAGCAAACACAGCCAGGCTTTCCACAGGAATCTTGACTATAACCAAAAGCTCATTCTGAAAGTTCTGAGTTCTATTTCACTAAAAAAATTCAGAAGTTTAATTAATTAAAATATTAATAATTTAATACAGTGCAACACTTGATGTCTGACCTGTTTTATATATGATTAAAAGTGATGGCCATTTTAAATTACTGAAACAAGTGGCAGTGGTAGTTTCTTTCCTAGCAACAAGTGTGGCTCAAATTCTTTTGAAAATTATAATTTGCAAAAAATTTTTCTTCTTTGAATAATACAAGGGTATAGAAACTGAATTTAAAATTATCTGTTACTGCTAATCTAAATTTCTTAAAAATCAACTGTGATATATACATATTCAGTCTACTTCAAGAAATGCTGAATGCTTCTCCTTTTGGAAACAAAGTCTCTTTCATAACAGAGTTTCTTTTTGAAAAGACTTGGTTCTCCAACTCTAATATTACAAAATGATTCAGTGAATACTTGAATACGATTCAATGAAATCTGAACAGTGTTGGAGCCAAGAAATTACAAGAATAAAGTCTGCAGAAAATGTGCTACTATGTGTTGTGTGTTTGCACTTGAAAATAAATATACTACTAAAGTACTAATGGTACATGTTACTATGTATTTGCACACATGTTTAAAATGTCATACATATATTCAAAAAGTCAAAACAGAAATAAAATTAAAAATAACAATAGTGATCTTTTTCACAGTAGTTGTATTTAAATACTAATTAAGAGGGACCACATATCAGTAAGACACATTAAATATAGAATTTGGAGAATGTATTGAAAAAAATTAGTTATGTTTACTACCCAACTACATTTGCTTAACACTTTTAAGGGTGTGATGACTAGTAAAGGTCAAAGACACTGTCATGAATTACTCGTGGAAATTCCCATTTCAGGACAAAAATGGGAACGTAAACACTGACTCAAGCCAGAAAAATGGGTAAGATTTATACTTAACTGGAAATTATTCTTAAGAGGAAAGTTGTTGTCATAGCTAAAAAACACTGCATCTCAAATTGCTGTTTTCTGATTCCAAAGTGTTTGGGTTATAGAGTCATCTGGAAACTGGATTTCCATTCCGTGATTGTAACAGAATGTTAAACAACAATAACATACGGCTACAAAACTAATTCTCATTCAGCTACATTCAGAAACTTCATATGTGAGTTTGAAGTAGGAAATTTCTCCAAAGCAAAACGAATGACTACAACCAAGATTATTTATAAACTCAGAGTCCTATACTGTTTGGATACACTGGTGTAGGGTCACCACTTTCAGCAATAAAAAGATTTCTGTGTCATTCAGCAGCTTCTGGGTGCTTCCAGTGTTGAGAAAGACTATCCATGCAACTGCCTTTGAGGTAGGTTTTCAAGCTTAACAAGGCTTCTACTCAAAACAATTTATTCTCTTCAGCTGTACTGTCAGTTTTCCTATATTTTAGAAAGCCACTGTTGACATCATTCAGATATTTTACTTTTTTCATAAACAGAAGCAGGGAAATTTGTGCATGGAATTTGACATAAGCAAATAAATTTTGAAAATGCTGGTTTAGAGACTAAAATATATAACAGATACCCTCCTACATAAAATGACTGTACCAAACACACTCTTTATCCAAAAGGAAAAAATAAGTATGTGATTTTTCTGAATTCAGAAACTCTATACCATTTTGTGCATTTATTTAATTCAGTAAATAGATATAAAATTAAAATGTAATAAGATATAACAATAATAGTATGATTCTAAAGTAATGAGGTAAAGATGACTAAATGACTTGTGCAGTCAAGAAGAAGTATACCTTGGACAATTAACTAATGTGGTTAAAAGATTCTTATGAAAAGAAATATATTAATTAGGTAAAAATATGTAAAGCTTAGACCGATCAACCAGAAGGTCCATTTCCATGTAAAATTAAAATCTAAAATATTTTATAAGCATAATACATTTAATAAAACATTGCATAAATAAAACACATATATGGAAAACTATGTATTTGTAGCTATTAAATATGTAATTGTTTGTTTCCTAAATGATCTTTCTCTATGTGTGCTTAAAACAGAGATACCACTGTCATCAGATTTCACATAAAAAAGTTCAGTCTTGTAGGAACTTATTAACTAAAGCATTTTTTCACACATAAGAAAACATATAACAAAACAAAAACAAACCTTCATCACTGCCTGCATTCAGAGCTCCCACACTTCACCAGTGCAAGCTGCTGCACCTCCACTTAGGATGCCTAGGGACATAAATTTTCTGCCCATGCTTTTACAAACATAAACATAATTTTTATAGTAATCCTAAGTGAGAAAATATTTTTTAGTGTTTCTGAACAGAAGTAGCCTCAAATTTTGCAAAATGGAAATGATGACTAGGTCTGAGGCCTCTATGAGGTTCTGTACCTGTCCACAGAGATCTCTTTTTGAAAAATACTGTTGTTTTGAAAATTACCTTTGGAAGTGTGTTATGAAAAGTTTCTGAGAGAGACACTGTAACTTTGATATGTGTATCCCTACACTAAACAAATAATAACACCAGAGGCGAATATATATTTCACTACAAATTACTTAATGTTATTTCTCTCTGTAATTTAACTAATCTGAGATAATACCTGTAGCTAATTGCTGGTTTTAATTATTTCCTATTTAATTAATACTGTCTTTCCCTAGACTAATTCTATTTTCTTCCCTTGGGAAGCATATTGTATCAGGAATATTATATAAAATATGGAACTTTTTACAACACAGTAGATTTATTGGGTAGCTTTTGAGAACTTTATTCTATATTCTTATGTGTTTGGGGTTTTTTTTACCCTTTTAAAAGACTTAGGTAAGTTGTCAGTCACAGAATGATGGAATGCTTTTAATAATGTGTTTAGAACAGAACAGCAGCTTTGTACTGACTGTGGTACCTGGAAATGGGCCAAACAGAGCCCTGTCCATCCCACTGCAGTGTCTCTGACAGCAGCCAGAAGAAGCAAATGCTTAAGGAAATAACAGAGAACATGGACGATAATTATTTTCTTAGTATAGCTTTCTTTACTCCAGCAACACTCAGTAACTTCCTGAGCTTGCAGCTGAATTCAGACTGTTGTAATTAATAGTTATCAAAGTATTTAAAGTTCCTGTATATGTATAATACATTTTTGACCTCTGTATGCCTGTGCAGACTCAGCTACCTTAAGTATATGGAAGTATATGGGAAGACAGAGATTTTTTTGTTTCTAGATGCTGTATGCTTGCCTGAAAACATCTACAATGGATTTCTAGAAGAGTTATCACAGGTTTATATCATATAATTTCAGAATTTATGCATATAAATAATTTTTTTAAAAGGTTATATTTAGTAAAACGTTCAAGTGTAGCATGTAGATTACCAAAATTGTATCTCAGATTCATTGCAACACAAACAAGGTGTATATGTAATAAAAATTTAACATTTTGCAAGAAATAACCATCTATTGTCAAAGTTCATGTTCTAAGGTTAAATTTAAACTTTCAGATCAGTGGGCTAGCTTCACTGATGCAGATAAGCAAGAATTTCCACTATGATGTTTGCTTTTCGTGCCAGACAAACATATATGTAGCCACGAAGAAACAACTCCTATTCTTTCTTTTTCGCTTCCCTATTATTGCCGTGGCTTTTTCTCATTTAAAAGAAAGCTTAAATGGGAGTTAGAAGAGAGAGAAAGGTAATAACTTAGGAGTTAGGCACACTCAAATCAGGGCACTGATGGCATATTCTGTGCTGCAATTCTTTTCTCAAACTGAACAACAGAGAGTTTGGAATGAGATCAGTGCTAACTTTTTTGTTTCTTTTATTCCTTAGGATTTCCTAGAGCTCATTTTATGGTTTCAGGTCTGGAGGATGTTTCTGTCAGTTCAAAGATAATCTCTTATGAAAATATATTTTATTTTTATGAGACATGCGACTACTATGCTGTTTGAAGACAGATTTTAGACTATAACAAGTGGTATTTGAATGCATTGTGCCAGTGGCATTTGAGGTGTTCAGTTCACTGGATTTTATGCTCTTTTTGTATGAAGAAGTTATTTTATCTCCAGTTCAAAGTGGATTTTTCTTTTTCTGATTGTTTTTGTTACCTTTGAAGTATTCTGTGACGTGGATAGCAATAGTATATTCAGAACTGGCTGGGATTTTATTGATACCTGCCACATATTAGCCTATTCTTGAAGCATTTAAAATCCTTAGAAGACTCAGAGTCTGTTAATAGTTTCCAACAAACATTACAGAGTATTAAAAGTTTTGGTTTAGCTATTTTTATCAACTTAAACCAGTAATTTAAAATAAAATATATTTTCCAGTAATGTCCTTTGTAAACTAGATTAAGCAAGAATATAATAACAAAAACAAATGAACAAACAAACAAAAACCAACTAAAAACCTTTGAGTCAAAGCTGTATTTCATCACCATTGAGAAAACATTATGAAATCTTTTTTTTTTGTTGTTTTTATTCAGTACTCTCATTGGAGAAGAATTCTCAGACACTAGTGGCTTTTCTGTTCAGTTTTGGTAGATGAACCTTTTAAAATAGGGGCACATTTAGAAAACCATTTACTTGTTTTTAATTGCCTCTTTTCCCTGGCATGGAGCAGCAGAAATTACAGGAATGAGAACCAAAATCTTAAATTGGTACTGTCAGTTTAAGTTAAATTGTTTTCTGATATTTTATAGTCATGGCAGTAGTCAATTGTTTTTCATGTTGCCCAAAATCTGTACATTAATATCCCGGCAGAAGTGTTTTGTATTTCAGCTGACCTATGTTTCACATCTCTTCTCAGAATTGTTAAATTTTATTTTTTTTAATATATCCAATTTGTACTAAAAAAAAATTGAAATTTTGTTATTTTGGTTTATAAATGTCTCTCACACCATCAGTGAAGTCCAAAGCACACCACCTCCTCTGCTCTTGAGAGTGTTTAAGTGCCTGATGTAATGCTAATTACCAAATTACTTTGGCATCACACCACAGCAGTGGTAAACAACCTTGTAGCCTCAGGGATAACTGTGTCTACTATATTATTTGGCATACTGGCCTAGTTTCTTTTAGAAAAAAAATAGATGTTAATTTACAATACTGAAAAAAGAACAAGTGCAAATCCAGTCCGTTACTTTCTGTTACATATAAAAAATAAATTGACTGGATATTTAAAGGAACTGTGTAACTGGAATTATTTGCTGATGAAGACAGGTTAGGGCTGGCCTAAGCAGAGGAAGATGGAATGGAGCTAATTAAGGTAGAATCTGTCCTAAGGTGAGTCACTGACTCTACACCAGGTACTAGTTACTGGAAAACACACATGAAGGAAAAGTTGAAGAAGCAACATAAAAATATAATCTGTAGATCACCCAAGCATCTGACATTTTGCCCTTTTTGAGACATAAAGCAGGTACCTGCCTGTCCGTAGACAGTTGAAGTGAACAGGAAGAGTTAATGCTATAGGCACGTCCATCATAATCAAGAAGAAAGTCTTATGGCTGCAACAAAGGTGCCAAATCCTGTTTGGTTTGTTATCATTTCATAGTAACAGCAAACAGAATATGCATTCTTGGAGGAATGTGCCCCTAGGCTTGTTGCAACCTAAAACAACACAAGTTTCATGTGGCAACCTGTGCAGTAAACTAACCTGGAATTAGCCTTGAAAAGAAATGGTATGACAACGACACTGAGGAACTAGGAGCATAGATAAAAGGTAAGTGCAAGACAAAGATTTGACCAAGGGTTGAAGAGAAAGCAAAAAAGACCTGAAGATATTTACTCTTCTATTTAGTCACTGTATACTGAACAGACCATATGGAGCAATGCATGCCTTTATGTAGCAAATATTTATACATAAAGTTGCGTTCTGTCCTGTCAGCTTGGTACCAGGTGTCCGCGCCATTCATGCCAAATCTCTGTGGTCAGAGACAAAATGTACCAACACAGGTAAAAGTCCCTTGGGAAGCAATTGATTGGGAAGCAATTGATTCACTCACTGATAACCAGTGTGATACAGCCCAGAGAGGTGGTGGAGTCACTGTCCCTTGAGGTGTTTAAGGAAAGACCAGATGTGGCTCTTAATGGCATGGTCTAGTTGATGTGGTGGTGTTCGGTCATAAGTTGGGGGATCTCAAGGGCCTTTTCCAATCGAATTGATTCTGTGATTCTGTTTTGCTGAAGTTTAAAAGCTGAGAAAGATATTTCAATACATTAAACCAAACCAATCACCAGTTATTGTGAAGGAACTCAAAAACATTTTGGGGCTTTGAATTCTCAGATTGACTTGCATTTCACTGAGAGTTAAAAATGCTTATGTTGTGAATGATTCAAAAGAGCATACAAATTATAAACAAAGCTAATGCTTGAGAAAAACTGACTGAAGTGTCTTGCATAGAATAAACAACCAGAAATAACATAAACTATAAATAGCTGGATCTAAGATAAAGACAAAAGAAAAGGGAGAAAACTGCAATTCATGTGTCATTTATTGCTATTTTATACTAAGATATTTACTGCTTGATAATGGAATGCATGAGGAATAGACAAGCATTTTTATTTCCACATCCTTTTTTTCTTTGGTCTTAATCAAAATCACTTCACAGATTGTAGATATACTGTTCCTAGTTTGTCAGTATGTATGAAGAAATTTGTATGGGCAGATAGTTCTAGCCACTACACTCTCTGGGCAGAAGAAGTTAAATAAGTGGTCACCGAATGCATTTGGAATTCCCAGAGCATTTTAAATTTCCCCGATTTAAACATTAATCAACACTTTTTTTCTCGTATATTATGTCTCCGCCCTAATAAGTAGAAATATGACAGAAGATTACTTCTGCCTCAGCCAGGCTAGGAAGAATTTGAGTTCTTAAATTACCAGTAGGATCATGTATTAGGGAGGACTCAGAACATACTGAATCTAAAACCATGACACTGTTGCAAGTTCAACAAAGCCCAATATTTAATACCAAGAGGTGGCCAACATAATGAACATAATGAACAAACTCAAAAGGGAGGAAGGAGGAGAGAAATAAGCCCCCAGTACGACCTCCCCAGTTACCCAACTGTTGCCCATAAAGTTATCTTACCAACCTAGCATACCTATAATTACCCGTAGCAGCAAGTTCACAAACTGGCAGGTGTCCCTGCCAAAGGCAACGTTGTCCTTGAGGTAAAGCTAGCTCCCCTCCAAGAAAGCACTATCTGCTTTTATACAATCAATGAGCACCTCTGCCTGGGGAGGTGTGGCCAGTACTACCCCGCCAGAGGTTCTCAATCCCACCCTCTTGGTTATGTAAGTTCATCCCTTCAGCGCATGTGTGAGAACTTTGGAAATCCCCTATCGCACGCACAGTATGCTTTGGGGGTCTTTTTTAATTGAGTCAGGGGTCGAGCCTTCCTCCCCTCCTCTTCGATTTCTCCTTCAAATGCCCTTGGCAGACAATGAACCAATAGCAGAACACCAATTAAAATAGTTTATACAGAAGTTCTCCCTCCAAGGACGGATTCACTGTTTTATCAGTGAACTTGGCAGGGAGAATATAAACTACTACAGGTGGCTGGGGCCAAACACAGACCAAAAGTATCAGCATAAATTCACCCTGCTACAGATCAGTAGTCAAAACACTGCATAATAATATACAGTATAGTACATATATATAGTGTATATATATATATATATAGTGTGTATATATATATATATATGTATATATATAGTTTTTAACACCAGAACTTTCATTTTTACAGAAGAGACTTCATGGCAGATTTCCTCAATATGCATACTGGGACTTTTTCCATACTATTTCAACTGGAACAGAAAACAGGGGCACTTTTACATTTAAAAGTACAGTACCTTGTGGTTATTTATTATCACATTTGACTTATTCCCCTAAAGAGAAAAGACCCAAAGACCATTTAGCTTTCTATAGATTAGGATATATTTTCCAGGGCTCCAGATATCCATTACCTAACCCTGGCAGTGGCTCAGCTGTGAAAGTTTTTTCTAGAAGACAAGGATGACATGTTGTGTTACTATAAGAAATGTTTTTAATAGAGCTTCCTCAAAAATTCTGCTGAGAAGTTCATAAGCATAGTGTGAATAAATAATCTATATCAGTCTGCATCGATAGAACTAAGAAGGCAAAAACATTTCTACTTCTTGATTTGCTTTGGCAGTCAGAGATCACTAATGATATTGCTTACCGAAGTAGGTAGTGCCATAAATAAAATCTGAATTTTCTCTCATTTTCCCTTTCAATACAAACACCAGCTTTAGAGAATACCATTCCCATCACTGTCACTATTATTGGGGGGGAGGAGTGATTGATTGTAACGCTGATGAACAGAACCATCAATGGTATGTGGAACAGTGTAAAGAAATAGCTTCCTTTTCCAAGAAAAAAAAAAGTGGAAATCTATACCTATATCAAAATATATATGAAATTAAAGGTCTGAAATAATTCATCATCGTAAAAGCAACAAAAAAATACTTTGTGTATCAGCAATATTAGGTACCATGAAAATCACTTCAGATTTATTCATAACATAAAAACCAAATTTAACTTGAGGGCTATATCCTTATCCTTTTCAAAACTGCAACAGTAAAACACAAAGGAAGAATATAAGCTTACATTCCCAAGATTCACTTACACGTCAGGATAAAGGGCTTATCCACTTGGAATGGAATCAAAACCTACTACTATGGCCTAATGATTGCAAGTAGCAGCATACAGCACACAGATTTCCTGTAGGAAATGGCAATCACTTAAATAAGCCCAGTAATTGCAGCCTTTTCAGTCTCAGGATACAAATTTTTTTTAAACAGAATGGCAGATACAAAAAAAAAATTCTATTAGAAAGGTAGTATGGCATTACAAAGGAAGACTGTCCAGGAACAATGGAGGGGGAACATTACTTGACTTGTTCAACTCTTCTACTGAGATTACATTCTTGTCCCTAAGTCCTAAGAAGTCCTACAAAAATCCTACCCTGGGCCAGGTAAAATAAAAAAATCCAGAACAGTTGGGACATCAAATTTGAATTCATGAAAGCCTGGAAAAATACTACCTTCAGAGAGTGTGTTGAGCAGACTGTTGTTCAAGGCTGGGGGAAGAACATACTATTTATCACATGTTTGATGGTTTAACTCAAATGAAAATATGGAAAGTTATCATTAAAACTTTATTTCAACTTGCAACCCATAGATATAAAATTTCTTTGAGGTCAGTCCACATGTCTAATGGAAAATATCTGAAACATAGCCATCCTGATTGCCCACATGGTAAAGCAGAAAACAATCAAACAAAAAAAAAAATCAATTAGGAATCTATAGGAGTCTTCAATATAAAAAAAGCCCAAGAAATTATATAGCTTATATTTTCTCAATACTAAAACTATAAATACAATTTAAAAAAAGACTTGCTTAAACTTTTTGTAAATAAAAAAAAGAAAAGGCTAGGGAATCTTTTTGCTCTTAAATGTAATAAACCATTTTAAGATATATTGTCATCTTGAAATAATTGCATTAGAAAATTAGCGTTACAGAGCTGTTACACTTCTCAAGAGTCTTTTCTCAGTCAATATAATTGAGAATTAAAGTTATCTAAGCAGGCAGTCTTCCATGGGATTTCTTCTGACTTCATCTTCCTCTGATTTCAAATGCAGAACAGTCAAACTCAATTGCTATTTAAAAAGACTGTTGAAAAATTGATCTAACATGGCCTATGCTGTAGTTCCTCTGCAGGTTCTCATAAAGAAAGAAATACTTTCATCATTAAAAAAATACAGAAAATAACATTTAAACAAATGGAAACTTGAAGTCAGTGTAAAAATGGTTCAAATACTAGAATGAAAAGTATGGGGACAAACCCTACAAAGAAATAATAAATTAAAAACTATCTGCAAAGACAAAGCTGATAATAGAACTAAACTCATAAAGCAGAACTAATTTGATAAATATTTATTATCATTATTATGGAGTATTTTTATCATAAATTATAAACTTTATGAGAGCTTTGTTCAGTTTTAAGTGAACCCTGTAATAGACTGGCACTGATAAACAGAACAGCATGCTTCTTCAACAAATGTAATGTTGAAAGTAAATGCTTTTAAAAATTGAGACTTCCTCAATAAGCTTTTACTCATAAGAAAATGACTTTATTTATTTTAAACATTCTTCTCTTCAATGATACAAAAAATTAATGTGTTCAAAAGTGGAAAGGGAGGAACATTCATATCCTTATGAAATGTTGAATTTGAAAGAGATCAAAATAGCCCAGTAACAATAGGTAATTGTTAGAATACTATCTGATCACACATTCCATGTAAAGAATAAAGAAACAAAAAAGGACCAAGCACAAAGAAAATGACAATGCTGTGACCAGGCTTCAGATTAGTAAGCAATCATTGGTAGTATTGACTGAGAAAAGGAATCCAAGAAATTTTGCAGCATCATTACTCTTTCTTCAGCAAAGAGAAATCATATTTGGTCTAGTGAGATGAGTGAATAATTAAACAGGTGACTTTTCAAGCAAGGTTCTTAATACAATTTAAAAAGCCAGAGCTTTCTAAATAGAGTGTAGGGAGATACTCATCACATTTTGCTTCATATCTTTCACAGAGAATTTTTTTCCTTTGCATCTTGCACATAAAAAATTGAAGGAAAAAGTTAACTATGGGAGGACACCCAGAAATTACCATAAGTACATTGTTAAAAACAGATAAACTTCTTAGCTGTTCCCCAGGAAATAATTCAGTACAATTAGTTCTAAATCAGTTACATGCTGATGAAAGGAGTTGATTGAACAATTATCAGACTATGTTGTTTAAATTTAGGATCTCTGTCATGAAGATGAGTTTTTTAATTTCCCATTTGATAGCTTGCTGGCACTGCTAAAGAGAATCCTCGTTTCTTTATGTTGTTGTTATGTTTAACAGAAGAAGAAAGAAATTAGTGGGACTAAATTACTATGAAAAAAGTAATTTGTATACCTGGGATATTCCAAGGGAACAGATAACAATTGTCATAAAAAATTTTAGATCAGGAAAAGAAGGCAGGCAGGCAGGAAGGCAGGCAGGCAGGCAGGCAAGGAAGAAAAGAAAGAAAGAAAGAAAGAAAGAAAGAAAGAAAGAAAGAA
>NW_020884903.1:6611159-6725279 GCF_003945725.1 Corapipo altera
AAGAAAAAAATAGAAAGAGAGAAAGAGAAAGAGAAAGAAAGAAAGAGAGACCTCATCACTCTCTCCAACTACCTGAAAGGAAGTTGTAACCAGGTGGGAGTTGGTCTCTTCTCCCAGGTGGCTATCAGTAAGACAAGAGGGCATGGTCTTAAGCTGTGCCAGGAAAGGTTTAGGAAGAAATTCTTGATATTAGGAAGATATTAGGAAGATATATTCTTGATATTAGGAAGATACTAGGAAGAAATTCTTGACAGAGAGAGTAATGAGGCATTGGAATAGGCTGCCCAGGGAAGTGGTGGATTCTCCGTCCCTGGAGGTTTTTAAGATGAGACTGGATGTGGCACTTAGTGCCATGGTCTAGTAACCACGGCGGTGTTGGATCAAGGGTTGGACTTGATGATCTCAGAGGTCCCTTCCAATCCAGCTGATTCTATGATTCTATAATTCCATGAAATTGCAGACATAAAAATAGTGGCAATATTGATTCCAAACTAATATTATTCTTTTCTCTCTGTGCCTAGTACATGTTTATAGAACTGGATATATTAAAAGTTTAGATATAACTCAGAAGTCTGAGAACTGGCTATGACCTTTTCTCACAGGAAGCACATCTATAATTTCAACTAAAACACCTAACTTTGATGGAGGATAAAGTGCAAGTTAAGCAATTCATCCAGCTAAGTGACTGTAATATTCTTAAACTCTTTAGTATAGAAATAAAATTTTAAATATCTTAAGTGGTAAAATTAGTTGTTAGAAGTGTATGGGGATTAAAAGAAAGCAGAATAACAACTTTCGGTACAGAATATAATAGTTAACAAGAAAGAGAAAGATTGATTGAGGGTTTAAAAGTGATTTAAAAGCCTCAGAGCCAGATTTTTGTACTATCATTGCATAGCTGTTTATGAGAGAGAATGAAACTAATAATTAGCATATAGTAATGAAATGGGCAGTTTATATCCATTAAAGTTTCTTAACACCATTTGAACTTGAATAAATTGAAAATATGTTAGATGAGATGTTGTGAAAGTTTCACTTTTGTAATTTACCCATAGGAATTCATAATACAAGAGAATTTTTGGCATCTTTATCAGACTTAATGAAGGAAAACATTCTATATCATATACATGTAATACATTTAATGAACAATTTCTTTTATCTTTCCTGGTAGGAAGAAGATGAAAGACGAGAAGTGAATAAAAGAAAGTGAAATAAACAAAATTATTTTATTGTAATGCAGACAAATTACTTCATTTGAAGAACTCAGTGTCTTTTCTGACAGTATTCCATCTCCCTACATATTTTCTCTCTTAAAAATGGGTCTGAGTACAGGTGCTGAAATAGCAAACACTGGTAAGACATGCTACCCCTCCAGCAAGTTTACTTCTGGAATTTTTATTCTCAAAAATCTTGCATGATAATTTAAAACAGGAAGAATGATTATTAAGAGGCAAATGACTGGGAGGATCAGGTTTTTTCTGGACTTTGCTGAGGTTGAATAGGCTTCTTTTTTTCTCTCACAACGTGAGAGCAAGTCCTTCAGCCTCAAACTATGGGACTAGGACTATACAGTTCTGTCTCCTTTAATGCACAGAGCTTTCTAGGATAAGTGGGGTGGATATCTGTGAGGGAAGGAAAAACAATGCACTACCCCATCACAAGCAAAGCACTGCCATCTATGTACACTGCCTCTCAGTCAGATCCTTAACAGGCCCAGGATATTCCAGTTTTTCACATCCACATTATTTGTGAATAGGGAGGGCTGTGTCATCTATTGGAGAGCTTTACAGGATCGTTAAGGCACTGTGTTCATGGTCAGGAAGGCACAAATAACTTTTTTGTATCTTTAAGCAAACATAAGAGCCAAATGTATATTTTTCCTGAGAGCAAAAATTTGATTAAGATAACCTAATGGCTTTTAGCTAATTATGATATGCAATATCTGGGGACTCGTCGATATTTCAATAGTCTGAGCAAATGTTCTATGTTCTCAGACTGTAAGCGTTTTTGTGGTTTATATTACTGATTCTTTTCAGAGGGTGATTTTAGTCAAGATAATGCTATACTTTAGCATAGAGTATTCTAGAGAATAGAACTGTTAGACTGTATTTCAACTGAATTTATAAATTTCTTTGTATGTCCCACATACATATATGCTGTAAAATACATGGTTTGTTTCTGTAGTTGTAAAAAGACAAAATGTAGATGTGTATAGACAGTAACCAGAAGTGCAGATAGACAAATCTACAAGGTTTTTTATACACATTCATTTTCCTTTCAGTTCCTTTTCCTGTCAGCCATATAGCTCAACAGTTATCAACCCTGGCAAACTCACTTGAAGTTTTCAAGTATCTCCCATCTTTTCCAACAGCTGTTTCAAATGGAAAGAACAGTGCTTTACTATACTTCATAATTTTTTCCCATCTAACTAATCTCTCTTAACAAGAGTTTGAGAATATTACTTCTTCTATGCAATGTGAATGATGAGATATTCCTTTCTTTCAACAAATTTCTTGTAGCTGAGGGCTGCTGTGATACTGTGATGCTGCTATCACACAAACACACACATATAGTTAACACACCCCATCTTATGTCAACTTTTCCTTATAGATCATATTTTATACAGAATTGATCATTCTTTTTGTTAGAAAATGACTCGTATTAAAATGTAAATATTGTCTCAATATTTATAAATTTTTAATGAAACACTGAAAAATGTTATCAGCAACACTGAAAATATTGATATTTCCTGTGTACAGAGGTGGCTGCAGAAATGGTCTCTGCGAGGAGCCACTGGGGCTGACCTGCCCCGTACTGGACACAGACCCACTACAGGGCACAACTAAACCCCTCAGCCAAGATAGTATTACTTCTGTGAAAGTTTGTTCAAGAAAGGGTAAAAAAGTTCTTAGGAAAAATTCTGTGAGAGAGAGAAGTAAGAAAAATGTAAGAGAACCAGCCCTGCAGACACCAAGTCCAGAGAAGAAGGAGAAGAAGTGCTCCAGGCAGCTGTGATGAAGACCTTGGTGAGACAGGCTATTTCCCTGAAGACCACGGAGGTCCACGGTGGACCAGATACCTACATGCAGCTCCTGGAGGATCCCATGCTGGAGCAGGTGAATATAACTTGAAGGAAGCTGCAGCCCCAGTGAGTTCATGCAGAAGCAGGCTCCTGGCAGGAACTGCAACTCATGTGGTACTGTATCCTGTGGAGAGGACTCACGCTGGAGCAGTTCTTCAAAAGCTTCAACCTATGTAGAGGACATATGCCAGAGCAGTTCATGAAGGACTGTATCCCATTGGAGGGAGCCAGTGCTGGAGCAGTGCTCAACTGCAGGGATACAGTGTGAGGAGGAAGGGGTGACAGAGAAAAAGTGTTATGGACTGACTACAACCCTGATTCCCCATCGCCTGTGTTACTCAGCAAATATGGGGAGGAGGTAGAATAGCTGAGAAGAAAGGAATGAAGTTGAACTTGGTGTTACAATCTGCTTAAATGTTGCAGAAAGAATTTCAGATTCAAGTATTCCCTTGAGCAATATTAAAACTCACGCAAGTTATCTGTTGATGCCAAAACTGATTTTATTAAATGCTAAGAGATGCAAAGAGAAAGAGAAAAAATTAAGAAAAGTTGGAAAATGCTAAGATTACTTCTAGAATTAGAGAAATGATACCACTAAAAACTACCTGTCCACTGAGCTGGTGTTGGGGAGGGGGAGAAGCAGTTTCTGCCCTTTTATTTTTCTCTGTCTCTGCTGCTTTTCGATGTTATTTCTTTAGCTGGGGGGGGGGGGTCTTAGCAGTTTTAGTTCTCCGGAATGTGACCAGGACGTGTAGTGTCGCCGCTCATGTTGAGCCATGTCCCAGGCCATGCAGGGTCCCGGTTCAACCACACCTTTCGACCCTCAGAAATATGGTAAGGGTAGAAAGATAAGATACAATACGCATGTCACACGGTGGGTCTCAGTTCTGTCTAGGCTGGCAGAGTTCCAGTCTCTGGTGGCAGGCAGGCAGCATGCGGTGGCAGAGGAAAGGTGAGGGAGAGGTGGGGAGAGATTTTCAGCTAGGGTAACTGGTTCTCTCTCCCTTTCCTCTCTCCCTTTCCTCTCTCCCTTTCCTTTCTCTCTGATTTTCCAAATTTTTCCTCAACTTTTAGAGTGTTCAAAGGAGGTAGTATGTGGTTTCTTGACACCCTGTTCAGATGTTCAAAGATATATGATAACCATAAACAATGTCAGGATCTTTTGGCAGGAAAACTCCAGCAGGAAGCTCTGGTGAGAACTTCTGGCAAAAAAGCTGACAGAGAATTTTTGGTAGGAACTTCTAACAGGCAATAAAAATGGCAAAACATTATTTTTGGCATTTCTATATTTATCTGTGTGTTACACCTGGGAAGAAAAACAGTGAGAGTAGAGTGATGGCGATTTTTATTTTGGTTTTGTTTCTCACCATCCTGCTCTATTTTTAGTTAGCAATAAAATAAATTAATATTCCCCAAGCCAAGTCTCTTTTCACTATGATGACAATTGGTGAGTGAACTACCTGTCTTTATATTGACCCATGAGCTTTCCATCTTATTTTCTCCTTTGCCTGCTGAGGATGGGGAGTAAGGGAGCAACTTGGTGGAAACCTGTCAGCTATCTAAGGTTAACTAACCACAAACTGTATGTATTTAGCCTTTCTCATTAATAAAATCATTTGTCATCTTCCCAAACACTTATAAGCAATGTAATTTCTGCAGTGAGAGTAAATTTAACTGAGCAGACAATTATGTTTGAAGAAATATTTTCTAATTATAAACAAAACTTTAAAACATAAAAAGTTGTGGTTTAGTTTTTAAATATTAGACAGATGTATCTAGATAGCTAGCCCATTAAGACTAAACACCTTCTACCAATATCATATATCTGGTTAAATACAAGAGAATTGCATCTTATTATTATCGGAGATATAGAAGTAAATCATTTTATTCAAGAACATTGATTTCTGACCTAGTAAGCAAATCAAACACCTTCAGAGACAAAACCCCACTAGATTAACAGTGACAATTTTCTAGATGTAGGCAATAAAAGTTTTTTGTTTCAAATAGCCAAATGAATGTTTATTTTATTGCTCCCACTTTCATCCTAGTGAAACTATTATGTGGCATTTCAAGAACAGTGTCATCAGATCTGGTTGACATGATTATTTGAAATTTTCAGAGCTATCGTATATGATCTATTCCTATTTGGCAAAATGAGGAAAAAAGATTTAAAGATTGTTCACAATTTTGAAATTAAATATTAGTAAGTGGAGAAAAAGCAGAATTTCTGCTTTAATGTCAGAGTATCCATATTGTCTGTTACAACAGTGGATAAATGCCCCAAAGATAAAAAATATCACCTTTTATGCTGTTTGCCATGCCTTAATTATGCTTTATTCTTCTTAATCTAAAATGTGTTGCTTGAATTGACAGTAAGTATCAACAAATTAGTTAATGCTTGTAGTTTTCAACAGAGAGTAGGAAGAGTCCTCAGTTAGTAGTATTTTTTAATATGAAAATTATGTTCCTAAGCCTGATTTAACAGCAGTTTCAGATTATTCTTCAAGCATTATTCTTCAACAAACTGTTTCTCTGTGGAAACTTGCAATTCAGTAACAACAATAGAAGGGGTGGCACAAGCCTCTGAAACTTCATATTCTTGATGTCTTGTTCTCTCATTATCTCCAATTAAGACCCATATACTTATGTTTTCAAAATGTTAGGATTTGTCTTACATGATTTTTCTTGGTTTTGAAGAAAACAGAAGTTGGTAAAGTTTACAGTTTCAAAATAATTAAGATTTTTTAAGTAGAGTAATATTCTTTTTCCCCTGGGACTCATTCTTTTCACCCCCAGTACTCCATGCTTCAGCAACTGTTCTCCAGTCTTCCAGTTTTCTCTATCTGAAAAATATTTTGAAGTCTATAAAAGTCACGGAAAATTACAGAAGAGTGTACGCATATTTGGATCATTGTAAATATGTGAGTATGTGTGTATTCCTGATATATTTATAACGACAAAAAATTTTAAGCAAACAAATGCATACTGGACAGTATATAGATGATTTGAACTCTGTTTCAGCAGAAATATTTCTTATAAAATTGAGGTGGATCAACATTTGATCATACTGTGGATACCCAGTTTGCAGGTTGTCATATCATCCCATACTAGCAAATGTTATTCAGAGGAAAAATGTCCATCCATATTCTCCTTCTATCATACCATTTGGCTTTTTCTCAGTTACACTACCTAACACAAAATTTTAGCTTCAGCTTTTGAAGCTTGATATTCAAACTGCATTTGTTTCTTTGCAAACAGTCATGAAAAGATGACTTTGGACAGTGACTACTATAGGACTACAAAATAAAATTTGATGTTTGGCATTGCCGTTTGCATATCCTAGTATTATGACTAATTTCATGTATTTTGTGTAATGAAATGTAATGATTTGCTCTGCTATTGCTTCCCACAAATCAATAACAGATGACCCAGAATTAATGCACTCTATAGTCTAGTTGAACACTTTAAACAAGAAACAGACCTTGAGCACTTTGGGACATAATCCAAATGGTAGGACTTTAAATGTGAAATAATTAGTCTGTGAAAGCTATTTTTCTCATAATTGAGATAAGCCCATAACTACACTTCAATCTTATTATAAAACTATGCTCAAGAGGGAAAAAAATGGATATGGTTAAATAACATTGTACAATATGGATTAAAAAAAAAAAAAGAAAATTGAGAATTGTCATTCAGTATAGAAAATTGAACAAGCATTAGGTAAATGACTCAATTTCAAATTAAGTGATCACCTTGTAAGGGTCTGAGAATTCACCAGTGAATCCTTATTAACAGGAGGAATGTGGAAGTGAAATTCATTAGCAAGCAGTCTCCCTCACAGTTCTTCATGTATAGATGTAGGTCACAGCCTAACTGTGCGGTGTAAGAAGAAACTGAAACACACTTTTGAGGTCTTCTTAAATGGATAGTAAGCAAACAATGTGGAAGAAACTTTATTGACCATGCATGAATTTAGCAAAAAGTGTGGAAAAGGCGGACACTCTTTTTTATCAACATATGTTCACTGATGGTGAAAACATGGGAATATAATTTTTAGAATAGGTGAAGAGCAAATATCACCATTTACATGGAATCCTATAGTGTCTTCTACATATTTGTGTAGAAGTTGAACCCCAGTGCACTTAAGGATTTCTGTCCCCAAATGTATATTACAGACTAATATTTTATGTTTGATTTTTCATGTGATTATGATATAACCATAACTGAGGAACAATAACTACAAAGGTGAGTGCTTGCAAAAAATATTCTCCTAACAGTTCTGTCAGAACTAGTATAATGGAATTCTATAAATATTTGAGGAAGTGGGAGGAGAAAGAAAACACAATGGTCTGGCAAATCACAACTATGTGATTCTTGCAAATAACTTACCACTCAAGAATTTGAATGTCTACAGTGTTTCACTCAAACTATTGGGTATTTATAGTAATGGTTGTGTGAGTCATATGCTTATTTTTATGATACAAGTTTCAATAAAAACTATTTTAAACATGAAGGTAATACCTGCCTAATGACAGAAAATGCTACACAGGTTATTAACTTTCAAGTAAACATTTTGAAAAAAAAAAAGAACTCAAGAAAATCAATACATAACAAATAACAGTTACATTTTTCACAGGAGCTGTTTATTCAGAAATGGTTCATTTGTTCTTTCATTTGTCTATCACTGTAAAATAATATTTCACTGTCTGTACTCTGTGTAACAGCCAAGTTTTATTCAAAAATCTGGACAACATGGAATCACAGAATTAATTAATTTAGAAGTGACCTTGAAGGATTGACCACCTCAGAAAAACAAAGCCAAATAGATCAAGTCGCTCAGTTTTTCAGGTTCTTTTAATTATCTCTGAAGGTGTACGTTTTACCACCTTTCCAAGCCCCTGCTCCACACTCAGGTTTCACCAGCCTCAGGGATAAAACTGAGTTATCTCTGCCTCTCCTTGTTCAATGTGTTCCAGCCCCAGTAGTCACAGTGGTCCTCCACTGGAGTCACTTTAGTTTGGCAGTGTCTTTTCTTGTATTGTGATCTCTGAAGTGAGAAAGAACAGCACTCTGGATGCTGCTGACATTCAGCTTGCTGTTTACCACGACTCAAGTCCTGCAAAGGTCTTTGTGAATCTTGTAGAGCTACTCTGTCTCCAACCAGAGCTCACCCTACACGTGTGGGTATTTCAAACCAGATGCAGAGGTTTCCATCAGTCTCTGTTGAACTTCAGGAGGTGATTTCTATCAGCCTGTTTCACCAGGGTGAAGGTAGCTGTGCAGCAGCTCTGCCCCTCCTCTGTCACTCTTTCTCCCACATCCCCAGTCTAATATACCATTTGGTATCATCCCTAAAACTTTTTGAGGGTACACTCTGTCTCACCATCTGTGTTGTTAGAACACTAAGCAGTTTTGACCACTCATTAAGCCTCATCACTGAGTGGAGGAAGATTCCAGGAGCTGGGAACTGACAGAATGATCTGAAGTTAGGAACTCTAATTATTTTTAAAGGCATTCTTTCTTCAGAAGTAAAGTAATACATATATATACCCAACTATATATGCCAAATAAAGTATGATGCAGAGTTGTTTGTTTGTTTTCTGCTCTATAACTTTTTCTTTGGAATTAGTACATGTGAAAAAATAGCATATTACATTTAGTTTAAAATGTAGGAATTACTCGTGTAACATGTAATGCACAGATATTCTACCAGCACAGGAGAGTGATATGAGAACCCTAGGTGGGGATTCAAGTGTTTTCTACTTAATTTTTGCTCTTTATTGATGTCTCAATCCTTGTTTGGAGGAAGTGTGTACTGAAATATATTGCAAGTAATTTTCAAGCTGTTTGTGAGTCATACTTAATATCGTGGAACACAATTTAGAATGCCATATCCCAAACACCAACTGACGCAACTGTAATCCTCTGAGAAGTTCTACAAATCACTAAAGATGATTCTGTCATTAGAATCATTAGAATCAGCTGTGGACACCAAAATTTCAAAAAATTAGGTTCAGTCTCTTCAATTTATAGGGAAACTTTGAACTACTCAAAACTCAACTAGTAGTACAGTTAAGTTTATTAGCTCTTTTGAAAGACTTTGTTATAACCAAAAGGTTTTCCATCTGTATACACACATATTTTTTTTGTAGGTACATATATGACAGTTTTCTACTCAGTCATATCTCTAGACACATTTATTGCTATTTAAAGCAACAATTATCAATTACATTATAATTATGATGCAACAAACATTTCTGAAAAGCTTACAAAAATAATTCTAAATACAGTACACTGATGCTGTTTGAGGTCTCAAACCAGGAGGTTTCCCTTTAGATCACAAGACAGGTTTTTTGAATATACTTGTCTTGATATTAGAAAAAGTATTAGGGGTTTGATATCAGGAAAAGGATTAAACAACATTTGTCATTGGCCTATCTAATCTGTAATTGTGAAAATGTGAAATTATATGATATAACAATGCTCATGATTCACCAGGTTCTAACTCTAAGACTCCACTTTCGTACAGATTTTTCCAGAGTCATGATTCATTGGGTTACCTCACAGGCAGAGAATCTTAAGTATTCCTTTATTTTGATGTGTGGGAACAGATCTACCAGGTAGACTGCTGTAAGGCACAAAACTCAGACTTTCCATATACTGAACAGATCAAAGAGACACAAAACATTTTTTCTTGTGTACAGGAAAAGTTTAAACCTGGATTGGTGTAACTGAAATATTTTAGACTCAACATAAAGCCTTTTTATGATGAAACTCTTCTAAATGGAAAATCTATCAAATTTTCCTATAAAGTCTGTTCCTGCTTAGTTTTTCTGATATCACTCTTGCATCTTAGAGGCAGTACATTAGCTTTTTCTTTGCCTATTTACATTTGTGAAGTGAATTGACTGTTGTCCTCCAGTCAGTTAGAAGGCTTAATGTGCATGTTGGTTCTGCCCTGATCATATGCAAAACCTGGAAGGTTGCACATATTCTTCTGACCACTAGTGTCTTATAGAGTCACGGCAAGGCAAATATTTGGCTGTCTGAATGCACTAGCTCAACATTTCCACATATTAATGATTCTGCAGTATCCCTAATGATAAATCTGAAATCCATATGTTGGCAGCGCAAAGTTTTGAGTAATATTACAAGATTTTTCAATATTTCTAATCTTGAAATTTTGGCATTTACTCCAACATTTAATTCCTGGTTAATGCTATTTCCAAGATTTGCAATTTTGTGAACTGCAGTATATTTTAATGTGGTAGTACTTCACCTTCTTTGAACGTAGTTCAAATCTAAAATTAGGTTTCAAGTGCAAATAAAGAAGAACAGAAATTAGAACATGAAATTAATGTTCATTACAAGATCTTTCCACAAATCACTAACACTGACAATTTTTGAGCAGAGTGAGAATGACAGGACTTTTGAAAGTCAGATAATTAAGTTAACTGGAAGAGCTTACACAGGAACTTACACAGCCCTTTCTGGTCATTTGCAACATCTAATACTTAGTTCTATCATAAAAATTACAGTTCACTTAGTTTACTTCAAAATCTTACATTTATTTTATACAAAGCTAAAATGCAGAGTAGTTTATTAAAAATATGTAATTTATTTGTTGTCAGAGTCAGTCTTGTAAAAAGGTACTAATATTTAAACAAACCTATAATAGTTGTAGACAAGTAAAAGTGACTACGATCTTAGTAGTTTATGTAGAATATCTCACTATGATTTTTCTGTGTACAAATATAATTACAGAGGATGATTGGGTGACTACTTATATAGCGGAAATAGCAAAACTGAATTTGTAGCACAAAGGATAGAAAACTTGAAATGACCTTGAGATTTATTATTGCTTTCTGTCAACTGAGTAGAATTGCTATATTATAATTTCACTAATGAGTAACTATATTTATTGCAAAATAAAAAATGTTGTAGTTATATGTCTTTAGGTTTGCAAAGAGTTATTGCTGTTACTAGGGCTTAACTTACAACTTTTCCTCTAAAAAGACTTTTTTTTCCATATATAAAAAAATGATACCTCACACAGAGCACAGTGGCACTCTGTGGTGGCAAATACAGTAAGATCTATTTTACTGTGGCAGTTGATGGTACCCAGAACACCCACTAAACTTTCTCCAGGTGGCTGTTCTCATGCCTTGTTGACTGCCTACAGATAATGACTGGACTGCTCGTCCTTACTTTACTGATCACATCACCCTCTGGAGAATTAATTTATTGATTCATTGATGGCTTCTTTAATAATGCAATTACCTTTTATCCTGCTTAACTGATTCACTGCTTCTGTTGATTGTCCACTTATTGATTTCATTTGCTCGGCTAATTTTTAATCCTTAAACTTTGCCTGTTTAATTTCACTCCATTACCTGTGTATTTTACTTATAATGAGTTTTACAGCATAATTGACTTTGCACCTACAAGATTTTCTCACTTAATTAATTGTGTGTTTATACAATTAATTGCATGGATTATACACCCATAATTAATTGATTACTGCTTAATCACACGATTTCCTGGCACTGAGTAGCAAAAAAATTTTGTGGTCATAGTGACATTCTGCCAATGTTTGTCCGTGGTAAACCATGTCTTCTTTTTCTTCCCTACTTTTGTTCTTCTAACACTCTACCTTTTTAATGCCCCCATTGCTTTACTTTTACTTTTTCTTTGAATTACTACTAATTTGTCTTTAACACTGTCAGAACTTTTTATGAATTACATAATTAGTTTTAATTAAAGTTTTACTCAAATTTTGCTGTTTCTAGTTCAAAGTTAGAGTATGCTTCTGCAAGGAATCTGGATTTAATCCCAGACTATTTTGTATTGTTCTAGATTAATCCTGGCAAATTAACTGATGTCATTCAGTAAAAAAAACAAAACAAAACAAAACAAAAAAACCCAAAAAACAACTGAAAAACAAAACAGAAATAGATCCGCAGAACACAGTCAGGAATTCATGTATTTTTCCACACAGAACTAGTCACAGGGCTATAAAATACTCCTATTGATTTAGTCTTTTGAAACTTAAAAAGACTTAACATTACAGAATATCTCCACTAAAAGTAGTCTATACCACAGCTCTTCAAAAATTTCCTGAGAAAATTAGATATAGCTTTGAATGTCCTGAGGAGAGTGAAGGAGCCAGGCTCTTAAATCTCTTATGAGTGTTTTTTCTTTTTTTTTTTCCCCCTCTTCTTAAAGGATCATAACATCGATATTTCCTACTCAATTTCAGAGCTTTTCACAGTTATGCATCTCACTTCTGGACTGAGCCTAGTCTTTGAATCCCAAAAGGATGGAATCCCTTTATGTGCAGACAGAACTCTGTGTGCAGGCTGCTGTAAATAGGAAATGTCTTGATAATATGGATGGATTCTGTGGATCACCCTTTCAAGTAATGTAGTGAACTCACTATAGGCACAATATTTCATGCTCTCTGAACCACTTTGCTGAAACCAGGCAGAGGTTAAGAGCAACTAAGTAGAGTTCTTGAGTGTCTCTGTAAAGAAAGAGTTTACTGGGTTTAACTGAAGGGAAATTGAAACAGAATCAATGGACAGAAGAATAAAATCCTCCAGAGAGAATACTCAGATTCAACTGTGTTTCAAAACCTCTTAAATTTCACTCAACTTCTGTAGTAGGATAATTTATTTATTTAATTCTTATGAAAGAATAAAGCTTATAGTAATATTAGACAACTAGTGGCATGTCTTCCAAGTTCCAAATTCTGCTATCAAATTAAGATTTTTTTTCTAATTTGTTTCAAAAGTACTGTGAAAAAATATAGCTGCATCAACTGGTAACATATTGTTTCCCCAAAACATAACATAGATAAAATAAACATTAAGTTATAACATTGTGCCAACAGGAACACACACACAGACCTTAGGTTGTTTAGCCAAAAAGGCTGAAATATTGAATTCCATTTCATTTCAGTCTCCATTATCTGAAAAAAAATTATGGTAATGTGGGCAAATATAAATATTGTCCTAATTTAACATTGAAGAAATTAGACTAGGCTAAAAAAAAGTTTAGAAACTGTTGAAATACAATTTTTGATGTCTGGTGGGTTTTGTGAAATTTAACTTAGGAGTACTTAGGGAGCTGAAGTGGTTGAGTGAAGCTTAAAGTCATGTACTGTTATATTTGAGAAAATGATAAGGAGAGCTAAATAATCAAGAAAAGCCCAGATACCGTGTTTAACCTGAAAAAGTGGAAAGTTGTAAATATATAACCTTAAATTTAATTTTCTTCATAGTCAAAGAAGTAATTTAGGGACATCTAGAAGGCAACAAAGAGATGTGTGAAGGAGAAAACATATCAAAGAAACTATGTTTCTTTTTAGAAGAATATAAAAGACTTTGAGGATATGATAGTGCAATGATATAATAGATATTGTTATGTCTGGTAAAGTAGAGCCTCCACAGTAACACTTTTAAAAGTGTATCTCACATGATTGCATAAGTGTATTAGAGAGATGTGGATTATTTGAAGCTAGTACTGACTAGGTATAAATTTTAAAAATAAGTTTAAAATAGGTTTGTTGTTTTTTTTCCCTGAAAAATTTTGAGAATACAAAAGGTGGAAATTCTGATATTCTAAATCTGATACCATTCAAAATGCTATGAAAGTTTTTAAAGACTTAGTGGTATGTATATTAAATCTGCAGATGACAGTAAATCCATATAGGTTTAGTGGCAGGTAGGACTAGTTGTCAGAGAGATACACTGGAAAAATAACACAGAAAATATAATTACAATGAGATTCATTGTTGTACACTTAATATAAAAATTTACATAAATGGAAAGATTGAGGTTGATAGATACTATCAGATTTGCAGAAAAGTAACTTCAGGTCATAGCAGAGTTAAGCTGAATATGAAACAACAGTACCACAATGTTTTGAGGAAGAGAAACAAGATACTAGGTTATACAGAAGCCTGTTTATTTGTAAAATTTGTAACAATCTTAGAACTTTTTTTCCACAAATAAAGATGTAACTGAAGTCCAGAATAAACTGAGAAGAATTACTATATATCTATTAAAACAGAATTAAGGAAAGCTTGTAAGACCTAAACTTTGCAAGTCTAGAGTGAGTGAATCGAGGCTCTTTGTTCTACGTTACAAGCTGCTCCTGATGTGTTCAACTGATGGTTCAAGGAATTATGATCTTATATTATAGCCAAGAAAATGTAGATTAGATTCAGAAAAAGCTTTCTAAGTTATAAGACTGGCTAAGCTCTGAATATGATTCCTTTGACAGAGTGGAAAATTCAAGTAACAGCCAGATGTGGTTATATGTCAAACGGGACAGACTATTGTCACAAGAATCCTCCTTGATCAGCTTGCTATATAAAATACCTGTATACCCCTTTTACCATAGTATTTTTCAATCTTGTGTATGTTCAGTTTTTGCCATCTGTGTTCCAGTTTCCAGGTTAGAAATATAGAGAAAGGCATACTTTTTTCCAATTTAATGCCAGAATATTTAAAAAAAATAAAAATCTCTGATAAGAGATTCAGTTTAATGCAAGACAGTTTTAGTCTCATTAACTCACTGAGAAAATTGTCACTATTTTTAGATGAAAAAGGGTCATTATAAGGGAATTATAATGGCAAAAAATTGGAAGTGTTGTTTTATCGAGGAAATACTAGTCACTCATTGATGCATTCTTCATTCTTCACTCACTTAAGTGAAATAATAAAAAACTACTTTTCACTTCTAACTTAATTGGAATTATAAATGTGTGAGAATATCTAGAGCAGACAATCTTGTAAAATATTTGCCTCCAGGCCAAAAGTTGAAGTGCTTACTTCTTCCAGCTGACAAGCAAATCACCATGATCTTTTGAAGAAATGGTCTTACAAAGAAAACCTGGGTACTAAACAAATGCTTTTTAATCTTCCAAGATCAATCAGAGATGAGCAATATATTTTGAGTGCTTCATAAACCTGTCCATGTATTTTCTAGGCCTGTCTTTCCCAACTGTACTTCTAGTAAAATGAGGAAAGCTTCATATTCTACAAAACTGACTGGAGAAATGAAAGGTCCTATAGCTGTTTAGGCAAGAGAGGGGCTGTTTTTCCCCACAGTCTCATAGCAAATCTAGTTTCACAGAGTCTGTGAGTCCAAATGTAAGCTCAGAAAGCACAAGGACAACTACAAAGTCACAAAATGCATTTAAGGAAAATATGAAAATGTACTTGTATTTTCCCATCTAGCAACATTCCTTCTAGTACCTGCATGCAAATATACACATTAAATACACTTCTTTCTAGTTAATCCATAAAAGCTTGGAACTTGCCTTTGAACACTGCTGAAAATCTATGTTCAGAAAATAGAAAATCTTCAGGATCCCCTTATAAACGCTTAAAAAGTGTTAAGTCGTTTGGATGCAGATTGCAAATATGTGCAAGCTCCTATGGAGTTTTGGTTCTTTGTAGATAGTAGAAAGTGTTGTCAGATTATAAAATGGAAACAGCCAGTGGAGTTTTCAGTACACAGAGACCTGAGATAAAAACAAAGCACAGTATTGTCATTTTATAACAGCTTTAATCATGCATAACAGTTTGTTCTAATGAATATGTATGAGACACTGATGAACATGAATGATTGATATTTGTGATTCACAAAGTGAAGTAGCTGATCTATATGCAGATTAAATACCTCTGAGGAAACTATTCTTCCTCTTCTCCCTCCTGTTTTGGAAAAATTCCTACACCAATGAATGTCAAAACTTTGATCTTTCCTGTAAAAACAGCTTTAAGCTCATAAGAAAAAAATCTCATCTATTCTCTTCAAATAATATTTTATTTCAAGATTTCTTAGAATAATTTAGAAGTAAATACAACAACTGCTATGCAAAACATTATTTTAAGCTATTTAGGAAATATAGCAAGTAAGGGACAAACAAAATCTATCTGGTTTATCTTTATATTAATGTTAATATATTTAACAGAGCTAATATTGGAAATGGAAGTATTATGACAAAACATTGTGAATTCATTGTACCAGTTATGATAATGAATATACAGGTATGGGCTTAAAACTATTCATTGAAGATATCTCACCTTGGAGAAAGCGAGCCTTTCTCAATGCTGACTGAAATTTCCTTTACACAGTTTCGATCCATAAAAAGCATAAACACTGGCCTCTGAAATAAAATTGAACTTTGTATACTTTTATATAGCACACAATGCCTAATGATTAAAAAAAAATCTTGGTCAAAGTTATGAGATTTGTTCATATTTTCCGTATGATTTAAATCGTCAGTTGCCTCTCACACAAATACTGTGATTAACATACAATGCCAAACTCCATCTATTATTACATGTTGGAATAAAAAATGAGAAATCTATTGAAATATTAAAATCACATAGGTTCACATAGAATTTAATACACAATACACAACAGAAAAACTATTAGAGGCAATAGTAAAAAATATTCAATAATATCAGGTTTTCATTTGGGAATGAAAGAGAAATTACACCTTATCTATCCAAACAAGAAAATATTTTTTAAGTGGAAAATTATGTGTAATTGTAATCCTACCTCTTAAATGATATCATAATAGTAGTTTACCACCCCTAGTAACTATCTTTAATATTTTTAAACACCATCTCTTTCATTGAATCATCATTTCAAGGCATGCTTAGCTTCATGAAGCTGGATAAGTTATATAATGATTAGGATGAGAAGAAAGGGACTTGCTGTTCAGCTGATGATGCATGTGACTTTGCTGTACTAATGTGTCTCTCAAGATGCACAAGTATTTGTAACAAAAAGAGTGATGCCCTTAAAGAATATTTTACCTTAACCTACAAATTCACCTAGCTACCTGCACTGATTTCCAAGGGCACTTGTCTTATGAATCAGGCCCTTCTTTTACACTTAGATCCATATCCTAGTCTTGGTCTATGAATGAAATTTATAAAAATGAAATAATATTCCAAGAAAGTGGCCATTTATAGATGTCAGTTTTGATGGAAAACATTAGAGGTTTCTTCAAATATACTCAACAGACATTCCTTCTAAATGTGCTGAGTGTTTATGCAAAATAGCCTTTACGGAATGAACAGCTTTTGATTAGCTTTTAGATCTCTGTAGTCCCCAAGTGAAAATTTAATGTTGTTACTATAGGCTGAATATCTACATCTCAAAAAACCCACATAGTCCCTTCTGAAAGGCGCATTTCAACTCTTATGGTTTACCCTGATAACAGTCTAAGAAGTCTTGAACTGATCATCAGTGATAACATTGTAGTTTGAAGTAGAGAAAAAAGGTCATTAGATATGTAAAAGGAAAAAAAGGTGTGAATAAAAGTTAACAAAATCCACCAGAGTAGTGGAAAACTAACTAACATTAGAGCAAGTAAAGCAGGAAGCAGAGCTGAAAAAGAGGGGAAAGAGGTTGTATTTGCTATTGTTAATGTCCCAGTTAAAATTTCCTTACACTATATTCAGTACAAGTTACAATATTCATCTATTACACTGAAATAGTACTTTCCTTAGTTTAAAAAAAACCCACATGCACACACACACACACACACAAAATAAGGTTTTTAGATCAATACCTCTGATATAGCATAATGAATTAACATTAATATAGTCTTCTAAATCTGATATTAAATTCATGCACATTACATTAACAGCACTTTAACACTCAAGACCTGGACTTTGCCACAGGAGTGACCTTCCTGATGAGTGGTCATTCAGTGTAAGAATGTTAAATATTAATATTAAATGAATTAATATTGAATGAATATTAAAGAAGCATGTTTCCAATCTATTTCATGGGAAAATACTGATGGTTGATTTATGTTTTTTATTGTATTTCAAAGTTTTTCATTACTTTCTGAAATAAATTGTGTTATATGGTAGATCTATGAGTTCAAGAAGTGTTTGGACAATGCTCTCAGGCACATGGTGTGATTCCAGTACAGGGACAGGATTTAGACTTAATGATCCTGATGGGTCCCTTCCAACTCAGCATATTCTATGATTCTGTGATTCTATGATTTTATGCTTCTATCATTCATACAGTTAATTAGCACAACTAATATATCTAATTTTGGCACAGAAATTGTTCTGCTGTATCAATCAGAAATGCTAAACACTGATTCATGTTCTATAAGAGAGAGGATTACTGTTGATTACTTTTTATTAGATGACAAAATGGTGTTATATTGTAGATGCTAAGAAGGCTATGTATCAGAAGAAAACCAGTAGGAAGAATAAATATTTTATTAAATAGTTTTGAGTTTTATTGTTATTATATTTCGTATCATGGTTAGAGATTATACAAACATTCTAACAGCTAATTGGGACAATACTGTCTGAATGGACTTTTAAGCCTGTGTGTCGCGCAGTTAGTTATTGCACAAAATATTTCACATGTCTATATTCAGTTCCCATCCAGAATTAAATATACAGATATAGATACAGATACATATATAATCTATTGCATTTTAGTCTTTTATGAAGGTTGTAATAAGGGCACGTGGAGTAAAATTACAATAACAAATTGTCTTTTAGTGAAGCAGGCAAAGACTTACTTTTTAATGAGATACCAGTCAAAAAGCAATTACTTTACAGAAGTCTGTCAAATTTTTACTGTGGTTTTAATTTCCCCTTTTGACATCATTGCTTGTAAATATTATATATATATATTTAAAAACATATATGAATATATGCAAAATCTCAACACCGTTCTTTTTACTTTTTTTCAATTCTTTTTACTGAAACAAAAACATGCATGATTTAAGTTTTGAAGTCTTCTAGTAAATTGGTCTATTACAAATACATTTAAACACTACAATAACCCACATCTTCAAGAGAACAATCTGAGTTAACATTTTCATTCTGCACTAATGCATTGGCATTTATGCCCCACTCTCCCATCAACTGTTTTAAAACCAATCAGTTCCAGAAAAGTGTTCTCCTATTTGTCATTTTGATTGCCAACTCTGATCTTAAACATGTCCATATTCAAATGAATATAAAAGATCTTGCTGGCATAAATACAAATGGATTGATCATTCTTATTATTTCTGTTATTAAATGCCACTAGCTTTGAATCTGCTAATTTTTGGAGATGGAAAAAGAATAAGGAATTAAGTTCTCAATGACTTTTTTTTTCTGTGAAAATTGAAGAATTGTTCACATGCATACATAAAACAGAGGAAGGGAAACAATTTGATATTTCTTATCTACATTTCTTATAAAAGGATTTCAAAGTGCTTTGTCTCTGTGAAATGACTAGGAAACTCAAGACTACTGTGGGGGAAACAATACAGAATCTATTTTTTATTGGGCACAATGACAGTAGTTACACTTCTTAAGACGAAATTACAACAAATATATAGATTAGACTTAAACATCATGCTACCTAATTTACATTTAACTCTTTAACTCTGGGGACTTTTGACCTAGATGTAAGAAAACTGATAAAGGAGAATCTAACACCCAGATCCAGAGATGTTTCAACTTAAAAAAATATCATTTTCACACAAATATCAAGTTAAAAATAATCCACCCAAGTCACAAAATTATGGATTTTTGAAAACATTTACATTGCTTATTAACTGACGCAGAATTTGTCTGGTGAAATTAGGAGGGCAAATAATAAGTATTTTCACTTTTAAAAACAATATTGTATTCAAGATTTTTGCTCTTAGAAGTGTTCTTTACTCAGTAGGAGATTGCATATACTGGAAGACTCACAGATATTAACCATTATCATGTATTTCCATGTGATTAAGGTTCTTTGTCCTTAGTACATTTTAAGACATCATTGACTCATAGACAGCATAGTATAAATTAGAGGATTCATCAAGTGTGAACAATAGGTCTTAGCTTAAACGACCTATCCTTCACACCAAACTTGCTAGCAGTATACATTTAGAACTTGGAAGAATAATGTACACATATAATAAGACTAATATCTTCAGTGAACAAGAGAAAAAAAAAAAGGAGAAAAAATTTATTTCTTCTTTTTCCTGTCTCAGTGAGGAATATGAAATCACTAGAATAATAACTTCCTCAATGTGTCACCTGCATAACAAGAATCCATATTAAATCTTCCTTAGACAGTTAGTTTGGAAATTAATGGGATTGGTATGGAAACATTGGGAAGATATTGTCACCAATGGTGCTAAAATAGTATAACTTTCAGTTAGATGTCCTTGATATGCTTCAGCGAACATATTTCATTTTAATATCAGCTTTTAAATCAACCTCCAAGTACCTCTCATGATAATAAAGATGGTTATAAATTAATTTGCATAATAAAACAGTAATCGTGGTGCACATTCAGAATTACAGTGAATATTTTAATACCATTATACCTGTTGATTTAAAATTTATCATTTCTTAGTCTTTCTAAACAGATTAGCTACCTAAATTGATATGAGAATTTGAGAGCAAAGTGGTGCTTTCCCAGGATTTTAATGACCTAACACATTTTACAAAGAAGTCAATGATGACTGCAAGTAGGATATAGTAATATGAATCACATATACAACGTGAATCAGATAAATATTTTAAATATTATAAATTCACGAGAAACAGCTGATGAACATGCCTATATTGCAACTTTCAATAAGTAAAACTATTCAATAGAACTAAAACTCAATTTTTCTTTATTTTTCTTCCACATTTCTTAATCTTATTAAAAATTCACAATACTCCCTATCTTGAAAACAAAAGTATAACCCATGAAGCACACATACATTGTGGTACATCTTATCTCTAATATTTGCTATGACAAAGCTCACTCATTCTATAATACATTGATTTATAAATAGACTTGACTCCAACCTTGCCTTTGATGACTTTAAAAAATCAGTCGCTTAAAAAGTAAATGTAGTGAGTTATTATGGATAATTGTTTTCTTAATTGATTGGAAATAATTCTAGTTAGGTTTCCAGATGCTTTTATTTAATTAATTCCCTGTGTATGTCAGAATACCAAGCAATGGCTTAATGTGTTATGCCCTTAAGGAAATTACTCATGTTTCAGCCAAACAAATAAGCTATTGAAACAATTTATTTATTTGGTCAGCTAATAAATCTCTTGGATCTTTTCTAATTATTCCTGGAGTTATCATAACCAGTGAAACTCTGGGAAAAACAGTACTTTTCTCCCACTTACTTCCCCTATCTGAAGCTTCTTCATTTGTCTTCTCTAATTTTTTTTTTAGGTTAAGTGTTAATTAGTAATTTTATTTTATATTTGTGTTTTTGCATAATCAGCAGACTTGATAATTTCAGTCTCAGCGACAGTGAGCAAAGCAGTTGTCTTTAATATTTGTTTTAAATGTTTTCTGCTAATACTTTTTACAGTAAAACAAATCCAGATAAATAAATTGAAATAAGCATTTAATAATTAAAATGTGTCTGAAAATATATTTTAAACATAGTATAAGAGCCAAAACAGATAGTCATAATATTTTCCAGTTAAAATTAAATATTTGGAGAAAAACAGATGTGTGCCCAGTTCTCAAATAGAAATGCACTATTGCTATCGAGAACAATGACTCTAAATTAAAGTGGATTAGATGATTAGGCAAATTAGACTAATTTGAAAGATGAGATGGCTATTACCTATGGATCAGAGGTTGGGGAGGATGATATGGAAGCAGAGGGAGAGGTGATAAGGTTGTTAATTCTCACAGGACAGAAACAAGCAGAAAATTATCACTCCTGGAACATCAAGCTATTAGGGAAATAGTGTGAGGTATCTCTGCTTGAGGTTATGAAGCCATGATGTTTATGGATTTTCTCAGGCTCCTCTTTTGAAGCGGCCTAATGGTCAGAGATTGAAAAGTTATCTGTCAAAAATATTTGAGCATTAACTTCATATTTCCATTATTTCCTTCACCGTAGGCATGAAATCATTTTGACATGATTCAGTTTCACCTATATAATTACCAGGCAACATCAATTTTATCCTGATAAGTACCTGTATGACAAAACCAGCAATTCAAATTCCTCTGTATCTTGATGAGCGATAGAAGGGAGAAGATTACTGAGACATTTTTAGGGCACATAAGCCCTTTTCCAAGGGAACCTGTTCTAGTGTCCCACCATTCTCACAGCCAAGAATTTCTTCCTAATAACTCACCCAAATCTACCCTCTTTCAATGTGAAGCTATTCTCCCTTATTCTGTCGCTACATGCCCATGTAAAAAATCCTTCTCCAGCTCTATTGTAGGCCCCCTTCAGGTATGAAAAGCTGCAATAAGATATCTCTGGAGCTTTTCTTCTTCAGGCTGAACAATCCCCAACTCAACCTGTCTTCACAGGAGAGGTGCTCCAGCCCTCTGATCATTGTCACAGCGCTCCTCTGGACTTGCTCTAAACAGGTCCACATTCTTATGTTGGAGGTCTCAGAGTTAGACAGAGAGACCAGGTGAGGCCTCATGAGAGCATAGTAGAGGGGAAGAATTCCCTCCCTTGACCTGCTCGCCAAGCTTCCTTTGATGCAGTCGATTGGCTTTCTGGGCTGCAAACACACACTGACAGTTGTGTCAAGCTTATCATACACCAACACCCCGAGTCCTTCTCCTCAGGGCTGCTCTCAGTCCGATCTTTTTCCAGATCACATCTGTGCTTGTGATTGCCCTGACCCAGATGTAGGACCTTAGGCTTGGCCTTGCTGAACTTCATGAGTACTCAAATAGTTGTGGTCAACAGCTTGATATCTGAATGGAGACCAGTGACGAGTGTTGTTCCTCAGGAGTTGATATTGGGACTGGTGCTCTTTAACATCTCTGTTGATGACATAGACAGGGAGATTCAGTGCACCCCCAGGAATTTGGCAGGTGACCCCAAGCTGAGTGGTGTAGTTGACACTCTGGAGGGACAGGATGCCATTCAGAGGGACTTTGCTATACTTGAGAGGTAGGCCCATAAAGTTCAACAAGACCAGGTGTCCTTCATCCTTGTTTTTTTCCAGTATTACGTGTCAGAAGTAAAAAATCAAGGCAACATAAAATAGGCTGTAGACTAACTAAGAAAACAAGCAGCAAATTAGGGCACGAATACAGATGAAGCACAAAGATTAGAGTAATTCTAAATCTTGTTTCACAAGGGGTAATAAGGAAGACAGGCAACTACTTACAAATTTTTGTACTACTATAAGTTCCAGTTTGTATTTACAATGATTTCTATTAGAAGATGTATAAACTGTCATAACATCTACTTGGTAGAAGACGAATTTCAGTAATTAAGGAGAGATAGAACACCCTAGGTGTAGTAAATAGCAATCTATGAGATACCATCACTGGAAGAAATTATTTAGTCCTATTTCCATCAAATTGAATATACCTTCAGAATGGTTTTTAAGTGACATTTAAATGATCACAGTGCTTTACTTGTGGAAAATATGCCTTCTAGGAAATTATTTCTTATGGTATACACTTACACTGTTCTGATCCCAAAGTAAAACTCACCAAAAATACAAATATTTTTTCAGTAAAAATAGACAATTTGGTTTTACTGTGTAGTCTAGGGCCCATAATTTGACTATATTATTCATAAATTATTCATGGTCAGTAGACCTTGGTCTGCTGACAGGTGCACACCAAGCTGCTCTGTCATTCCATTCATCAACAGGACAAGAGGAGAAAACAAAATGAAAAGCTTATGGGTCGAGATAAGGACAGGGAGATTACTTACCAATTACCAACATGGGCAAAACAGACTTGACTTGAGGAAGATTAACTTAATTTTTTGTCAATTGTTCGTAACAGAGTAGGACATTCTGAAATACTTAGAAATAAGAAAAAATCTAAACCCACCTACTCCCATCCTTTCCTTCCTTTAAGGTTCGATTTCCTTTTTAATTCTTCTACCTTCTTGACCCCTGCTATCCCTTCCACTCCAAGTGAAGCAGGAATGGTACTTGTGGTTAGTTCATGATGCTTCATCTATGCTACTCCTTCCTCCTCATGCTCTTCCCCTGCTCCAGCACAGGATCCCTCTATGGAAGACAGTCCTTCATGAACTGCTTCACTGTGGGTCCCTTTCATTGAAGTACAGTCCTTCAGAAAGAGACTACTCCCACGTGGGGCTAAAGCTCCTGCCAGAAAATGTTCTCCTGTGTGGGCTTCTCTCCACAGGTCACAGTTCCTGCCAGGAACCTAGTCCAGCTTGGGGTCTTCCATGGACTGTACTGTGGATATCTACTTTGCCATGGTCCTCCATGGGCTGCATGAGGAAAACCAGTATCACCATGGTCTTCACTGTGGACTGCAGGGGAATCTTGAATCTGTGTCTTCCTCTCTGGCCTTAATTTCTCCAGGGTTGTTTCTCTCACTTTTTCTCACTCCTCTCTCAGAGCATCCATTTTTATCCTTTCTTAAACATGTTATCACAAAGACACTACCAACCGTGCTGATGGGCTCATCTTTGGGCCATGGTAGGTCCTTCTTGGAGATGTCTGAAACTGGCTCCATCTGACCTGGGGGCAACTTCTGGAGTCTTCTCAGAGAAACCACCCCTGCAGTGTCCCCAGCAACCAAAATCTTTCCAAATAAACCCAATCTAAAATTATACTGAGGAATTTAAATTGCCAATGCCCCTACCAAAAGAATTAAAGCTCATGGAAAGAGAGAATTAAAGCTCATGGAAAAAGAACAGAAAATGCATTGTGCACAGAATATTTCATGATATAGAAACTGCAACTCAAAACAGTATTATTCTGAATTCAGTACTTTTCTTCCTTTGTTGTTAGACTACAGTTGTATACGCCTTGTTTTCTTTAGATTGGTCAGAACTTTGTATGACTCAAGGTGTGGAGACAAATCAATCTTTTGATCTGTAAGTAAAAGTACTCTCATGCATTTCAAACTCAACTTTTCTGCGATAAGTTTACTTACCTTTACTCCTAACTATGAAAACTATTTTATCCCTTGCTTCTCACATGCTATTGAGACATTCTCAGAAAGATTGTCTCACAAGTTCTTTCACATAATTATACAGGTACTCTGATGTACTCTGGTATACTAAAAAAAGTAGTATGACAAGACACATTTTTTAAAATCTATTCAACTGTTAAGTCAGCATGTTTAGAAATAAAGTATGTTGCTTAGTATAATAGTAATTCCTGTATACCTTTTCAATTTTCTGAAGACTCCAGTACAAACATTTCAAATAAAATAACAGAAGGAGTCTCATTGATCTATCTTAGTTCCTCAGCTTCTGGATTTAAGGTGTGTCCTAGCTTTATATGTTCCAAGGAAGGAATATACCAAGTATACAGATTATTCTTAAGAATTTGAAAAAGATGCCAATATCATCTTTTCAACAACCTTAATTGTTACACAGCAGAATGTCATTGTAAATTCATAGAAAAATATTTTCTTGCCGTTTGGGCAATAAAAAGCTCAGAAAGTTTCACAGCTTGTTATAGGATCAGTTAGAAGAAAGGTTAACTTAATGCACAAGGCCACACTTTGGAAAGGTAACGAGCATGGAGGAGGCCATCACTCCTAAACACTGAGGTAGCAGAAGCATTTATTTAGCCTTGCTATGTGAGAGGGGACTAGATCTTAAATCAGCTAATAAAATACTCTCTTCCAATGACCTTTTCTTCCAAACCTGTTTCTCTTTATGTTATTGTCAGGGCTCTACAGGCTTCTGCCTTTTGCTCATCTGTGCTTTGTACAAGCTCAGCCTGCAACAAAACAACCCATTGCTGCTCTTCAGGTTTCCGGCTTCTCTGGTACCCTCCTCTGATCACTGAACATGTATTTCCAGATATAAAAGATAATTCATGAGTCAATTTTAGATCTACAAAAGGACAATTAAGACAACACTTCTTCTGTAAGCATTTAAAAACGGAACAAAAGATAAAATGCATTTATGCAAGTGCCAAATAAGAGTGGTATTTGATAGGAACTTTACTGACTCTTCTTTCCTTGTCTACTTCAACCTTATACTTCCATGAGAATTTAATCAGCTTCTGTCTTTGCAGGTGTTCCCAAAGCCCTTGCCATGTCTCGAAGAAGTCAATATACATGAAAAGAATTTTCATGACACTTATAACAACAATTAAAAATTTAGCAAGACTCTAGCCTCTGCTCAATTAAATGTTTGTGAGGTGAAGAACTGAGTACATGTCTTATTTCAGTGTTATTCCACATCACTTTTTAATATTAATTATAATTAATGCAAATAAGACAATTGGGGAATACTGATGAGTTGTCCTCTGAATATTTGATAATTGTTGATAGAAAAAAATGCTAAATTATAGTCTCACAACTAAAGATGAAATCACATTCCAGGCTGGCAATACTCATCCTTAATATGGCGCCCCATATTAAACATATACCACTTTCTCGTTTGCCGTACCAGAAGAGAGAGCACAGATAAATCTGCTTGTGCATGTATTAGTGATATCTTAGTATCAAAATTGAGGAAGATAACAAAACAAAAAGTTTTAGCATTACTATGTAGAATACAGCTGCCTGATAGTTTTCTGTAGCTAAGACATTTTATTATTGTCCATTTAAAGTGATTATGTTTTATTTGATGGGAATGCAAAGAATATCATGCTGAATAGGTTTAAAGAATTCATATAACTTTGATGCCACAAAGTAATCTATTGCAACACAGATTTAAAAATCTTTTCACTTGCAGAGATAGTTTAACACCTAAATTAGAAACTGGAGAAATACAGAATTTCAACTTTAATTTACTATTTTGAATGACATCAAATCCGACTCTGGTTGCTATGTCATTTTGTTATGTCATAGTGAAATTTGCATTAAAAATTATCTTCTGAGAGGGAGACTTCAGTTGAATTAATGTTTGTAAATTAAAAAATGAAGAAAATTCGATACTTAGTGGAAATAAACTGTGCAATTATTAAGCAAAATTTGAATATAGTTCATGATACTATGTCATGCCGTAGGTCTGTCCTTTTTTTACAAAGATATCATAGCACAAAAACCTAGTAAAAACAGTATTCTCTTGGATACGCCCAAATTGTTGAAGAAAATATACTTTTCCTATCCCATCCCCTACAGTTCTTAATTTCTTTGTATTATTATTTCTGTATCTGTCCTTTTTCCATCTATGCAGCTCAATGTATAAGCCATAAAGTTAGTGCAGACCAAACAGAACGGGTTCAACAGCCTCTCTCCCAATGGGAACAATTATTTTAAAGAAAAGCATTGGGAAACAGGAAGGGTAGAAATTCCCTAGATGTACACAAGAACTTTGTGGCCATAGCTAGTAGGACATTTCAAGGACTGCCAACTGGGACACATTTTTTGTTGAACAGAGCCCTAAATTATATCCAGTTCTTGTCTTCCAAAAAATTTTAACTCCTGTAGTGCTTTACTTTTTCATTTAAGGAGAGGAAAGGATAGATATGAGTGGAGAAAAGCCTGATTCTCCATTAGTTCCAATTTTCATCAGGAAAAAATCCATACCACAGCATAAATCAGCCTGAACATCGGAAACTGACCTTGGTTTCCTGAGAGTAAATGGAATATCTCAGTTTCCCTGCCCTCTCACTATTGAATATCTCAGTTTCCCTCACAATGATTATAGATCAGTCAATGACATAGTCCTTTGACTTGTGAACTGAGAAATCTAGACATCTGTTAACAAGCTCCATCCTTTCTTATAACTTGCAGTTCCCTAGAATCAGACTACAGTGCTATTCCCCTCCATACAACTGAAAAACATTGCTTTCACTATTAGTCTTTGAAAGAAAAAAAAAAGGAAGGGAAAAAAAAAAAGGGTTTCAAGATTTTCAAGGTGATTCTCTCTCATTTAAAATGTTCTCCCTTCAAAGATTCTTGGAGCAATTGTATTTTTTCTTAGCTTTCACTTAATCCATTTATAACCCCTTAGTAATAATGAGGAAAATTAAAGTCAGACATGGGGGGAGGCCGCTTTACATGTTATTTGACCCCACCTAACACTTCAAACATCTGTTAAAAAATACATTTTTCAATGTTTCCACATTTACTCTTACTATTTCATTAGGAAACTTATCTTCATATATTCTTCCTGCAGGATTAAAAAAACACCCTTCTTCCTGCTTATGAAAGTGATTGTACTGTAGGCTATCGTGTTTGCTCAAAAAAGACACCCTCTCTAGTCAGTGAGGGTTGATACTCTGGTAATCTATATAGAACTTTCATAATAACCCATATGGTCTCCAAGAATATATTTTAATTGTTTTACTACAGAAAACAACCAACCAACCAACCAAAAAAAGATTAGTATCCAATGATTTCAAACATAATTTGAACATAGAACTCTTGGGGATTATTTTGTCCTAAAGTTTAGTTAAAGACAGGAAAAAATTGAGTGTAGAAGACAGTAAGTCCTTTTATGGCAGGTCACGTGACAGAACTCTTTCCTAGGTATCTCACATGGTGGCCTGTTACTCCAACTGTCAAGCAAAATTTATAAACTGCATGATATCTGCCAATACAAACAAATTACCAACATAAAAAAAAATCATTCTGTATATACTGGTTTAAAAATAAATAAAAACATGTGTGACATGATTTTAATGTATTGCAGCATCACAAATTGCTTGGTTTATTCAAATATATAGACACAGTGGTTCTTCTTTCAAAGCAGTCAAATATCACCCAGTCTTGACATAATGGTACAGCATAGCTCTAGTATGTGAAATAAATATGGTTCTGGGTCATTATGATTCAGAAAGCAGTCTTTGTGTTGCTGCTGTATCATGTTTTATGAGTACAAAATTCCATGAAGTACAGTAATTTTTATCTGTTCAAGAGGGAAGGAACATTGAATGCTAACATTTGTAAAACAGTTCAGTAAGATTATAAAGCGGACAGCAAGAAGAATGAGTTTATGAAAAGACTGTATCTCTGTGGGTCATTAGAAGGGAACTGAGATATGAGTTAGCAACTTGAGCTTTCTGTGATGACACATGAGAGCAGTGAACCACAAATCCAACATAAATACAATGGTCTATGGTCTGCTCTTAAACCACAACAAATGTGAAGCTCAAGTAACTGAAAATTTAATGTCTGTTTTCTATGTATTTGCTTTTATTGATCATTCTATCAAGCCACCCTGTATATATGAAATTTATTTAAAGGACAATTGCTGGTTTTCTATACAGTGAGCTACAACACAGTTTCATTTGGTTCCCAAGGTCTCATGTATGACAGTGTGAGATCCTTGTTTATGACGTGTCTAAAATGAATTTTAAGTGGCATTGACATATCAACTCTTATTTATTCTTTTAAAAAGATCACTAGCAGAAACAGTATGAGTGATTTTGCACTCTTAGTATTTGTAAGAGTATCAAGGTTGAGTTAGATTTTTATGTTAGGGAAGAATTAGAGTTTACACCATTATGATTTTTTTTAATCTCGTTGGTTAAATTAACTTCAGCAAGGTCTGTACACACAATAGTCATATAGCTTGCATGGTATAACAGTATTTCCACAATAAAAAAAAAGGAAAATATTTTCTACCACTGAAAAACATAACTGTACTTAATAATAACATTTTATAAATCATATTTCATATCTTGCATTAAAATTTTCTATATCAGGACAGAGAAAAAATATGAAAGGAAATTTTAAGTAAAAAGTCAATCTCTGACAGGAACACAAGCAAAATTTGCTAAATATTACAGAAACTCAAGTAAGAGACCTCTCAGTTTCAAAAAGGAGGAAGACAAGCCAAGAAAGGATCATAAAGATAGTCTTCGGTTTTAAGAAAAAAATAAAGACAGTAGCTATCAAGTCCTCCTTTTGCATCACCTATATATCATTGCACTTGCAAACAGTTCTTTACTATCTGGAATACTTTCTGGTGTTTTGTTTGTTTTTATCCACTTGCAAAGCTTGGCTTATAATAACCTAAGTATAAACATGCCACTACATTTCGAGTAAGTGGAAAGGTCATTCTTGAAAGTGAATTCCTTCCAACATGTAGTTAAAAATAATCTATAGAGGTGGACTTCAGTGTTAGGTCCTAATTAAAATAATTTCAGTAGTAGAGTGAATATTAAGCTCATGTATTTCTTTCACACTGTGTTTATTGTTCCAGTGCTGTAGTGGAAATCTCTGACTACATAATCAGTAAATCACTGCGGAAGCCCCAAAAGAGTCCCAGCCTTTCCTCTTGTCTTCCTCAATTCTCTCTTGTTCTCTTCGCTGAGGATGAACAAATTACCAAGGGACATTTCAGGCTGCAAACTCATTATCTCTTCTCTAATTATAGACACACACACATAACTACTAGGCATTTGTTCTCACTTATATGATTTATCTGCATAAGTTCCTGCAAAGGGTGACCTAGCAAACTTAGCAGAGACCTGACAGGTTCAATTCCAATGAGAAATAAAAAACAGGATACCTGTCTAGCAAGATTCAGAAGACTTGAATGTTTTTTTAAGCATCAGAGACTGTTTAAGTAGGTAGCACTACACAAAGGTAACCAGATGAGAACCCCTCAACCTCTTCCAAAGGCAAAACGAACAAAACAAATCAAAAACAACCACTGTTCAGCAACAAATTCTGAAGAAGTTTAAATTTCAAATTTTCCAAACTACAAATACAGACTATCGCCCAACTATGACTAAAATTAATTGCTATTCAAAAAAATAAAGATGGTAGGAGTTTTGACAGTGATGACAGTGTTGCTCAAAAAGAGTAACAATATATATTTACGTATAGTGCATAAATGGTCAACATACAATACCAACAGAGTCCCAAAGTGTTTTTTGCTGAGACCTATGGCATTCAACACAAATCTATAAAAAAAAAGATAACTAGTGACAAGGTTTTCCTTGATACAAATGCTGAATTCAGGACGAAGAAAACAAAAGAGTGCTATAAAGAGTACAGAAATGCATGCAGCATAGGGAATAAGCAAGAAGGACTAAAAATCTATGTGCAGTCTCACTGAAATTCAGAGATGGTGTCATAGCTCACATGCCTGGAATATTGTCATGGATGGCTACATACTCAGGATTGCTCAGAGATGTGAGGTGGTGGATTTGCTCTTTATGAGAGAGAGCAACTGGAATGTACCAAGGCCTACCCAAGGACAGACAAACGACTTGAGAACCCATGGGTAAAAGTTAAGGGACAGGCTAATATGGGTGACACTGTTGCGGGTGTTTACTACAGGCCATCTGATCAGGAGGAGGAAGCTGATGAGGTTTTCTATGGGCAGCAGGAAATAGCCTCGTGGTTACAGGCCCTTGTTCTCCTTGGGGACTTCAACCATCCTGATATTTGTTGGAGGGACAACATGGCTCAGCACATACAGACCTGGAAGTTCCTGCAGACCACTGGAGACAACATTTTGATGCAAGTCATGGAGGAGCCAATGAGAAAAGGTGCTTGACATTTTACTAACAAACCAGGAGGAACCGGCTGAAGACATGAAGGCTGGAGGCAGCCTGGCTGTAGTGACCATGAGATGGTGGAACTCAGGATCCTGCATGAGGGAAACAAAACAATAGGCAGGACTAGAGCCCTGAACTTCTGGAGAGCTAACTTCAGCCTCTTCAAAGACCTACTTAGAGGAATCCCATGAGTTAGGGCTTTAGAAGAGAAGCAAGTCCAAGAGAACTGGTCAATATTCGAGCATCACTTCCTCCAAACTCAAGATCAGTCTATTCTCATGATAAAAATATCCGGCAGAGGGGGTAGGAGACCTGCATGAATGAGTAGGGAACTTCCAGTAAATCTCAAAGAAAGAAATTTATGGGATGTGGAAAAAGAGACAGGCCACATGGGAGGGTTACAGGAACATCGTCAGAGGATGCAAGGATGTGAAGAGGAAGGCTAAGACCCACTTGGAATTGAGTCTGGCAAGGACAAGAAGGGCTTCTAAAAATACATTAGAAACAAAAGGAAGATTAGGGAAAATGTGGGCTGCTGCTGAATCAGATGGATATTGTGGTAACACAAAACACAGAAAAGGTGGAATTACTGAATGCCTTCTTTACCTCAGTCTTTACTTCTGAGGTCGGCTCTCAGTAATTCCAGACTTTGGAGGTAAAAGAGGAAGGCTGGAGAAGGAAAGACTTCCCCTTGGTCATAGAGGATTTGGTTAGAGATTGGCTCGGCAGACTTAACATCCACGGGCCCTAATGGGTTGCACTCACAGGTGCTGAGGGAGTTGGCAGGTGTTGCTGCTAAGCTACTTTCCATCAGTTTTGAAAAATCATGGATAACAGGAGAGATCCCCAATGACTGGAGGAAGGCCAGTGTTACTCTCATCTTCACACAGGGTGAGAGGGAGGACCTGGAGCAATACTCTCCAGTCAGTCTCACCTCCATCCCTGGAAAGGTGATGGAACAAATCATTCTGGAGGTTATCACTGAGCATGTAGAAGAAAATAAGGTCATCGGGAGTGGTCAGCATGGATTCACCAAGGGGAAATCAGGCTTCACCAAACTTATAGCCTTCTATGATGTCATGGCAGGATGGGTCGATGTGCGGAGAGCAGTGGATGTTGTCTACCTTGACTTCAGTGAGGCTTTTGGCACTGCCTTCCATAACATCCTCATAGGTAAGGTCAGGAAATGTGAGCTAGATGAATGGACAGTGAGGTAGATCAAGAACTGGCTGAATGGTAGAGTTCAGAGGGATCAGAGGAGTAGAATCCAGTTGGAGGCCTGTAGTCAGTGGCATTCTCCAGGGATCAATACTGAGTCTGGCTTTATTCAACTTGTTTATCAAAGACCTGGATGAAGGGATAGGATGTACCCTCAGCAAGTCTGATGATAGGAAACTGAGGGTAGTGGCTGCTACACCTTGATGGGCTGGAAAGCTGGACAGAGAGAAACCTGAAGAAACCTAATGAGGTTCAACAAGGGCAAGTGTAGGGTACCACACCTTGGAGGAATAACCCCAGGTACCAGTAGAGGTTGAGGTCTGACCTGCTAGAGACCACCTCTGCAGAGAAAGACCTGGGTCTCTTGGCAGGTGACAAGTTGACCATGAGCTGCCAGTGTGCCCTTGCCAGCAGGAGTGCCAATGGTATCCTGAGGTGCACTGGGAATACTGTGACCAACAGGTCAAGGGAAGTGATATTACCCTTCTACTCAGCTCTAGAAAGGTCACATCTGGAGTCCAGTTCTGAGCTCCTCAGTACAGAAAAGATGAGGAATTACTGGAGAGGGTCCTGCGGAGGGCCACAAAGATGATTAGGGGTCTGGAACATCTCTTATGAAAAGAGACTGCAGGAGCTGGGCCTGTTTAGTCCAGAGAGGAGAAGACTGAGAGAGGATCTTATCAATACATATAAATATTTCAAAGGTGGGTGTTAAGAGTCTGGTGCCAGACTCTCTCAGTCATGCCCACTGACAGGACAAAGAGTAGTGGCCATAAACTAAAACACAAGGGATTGCACCTCAACATGAGGAAGGACTTCATTATACTGAGAGTGGCAGAGGGAAACAGGCTGCCCAGGGAGGTTGTGAAGTCTCTCTCTCTGGAGCCATTCAAAACCCATGCAGACGAGTTCCTGTGTAACCTGCTCTAGGTGACCCTGCCTTTGACACCTGGCAAGTGATGATCTCAGAGGTCCCAACCAACTCTAACAGTTCTGCGATTCTGTGATCTATGACACCAAGGCTCTAAAGATAGAATAAATGATCTAAACTAAAATCCAAAGTCAAGGATACACTTACACACAAAAACACATCTGGGAGACTGGTGATTGGCTGTCAAGAACCTTTTGAATATTCAGTCAGCAAAATATCTGTAATTTAAATACCATGTTAGAGTTAATAACAGTTGTCAAAAAGGCACATTAACATGCCTAGGGTATTAATTCCCAACTTCCTTAACTGTATCTTTGTGAGTAAGGCAAGGTTCAACATGTGCTGTATGGTCCCAGGTGAATATATTTCCATGTTTTATGCAACGATAGCTCAAACTAGCTAAAATATTTTAAAAACATTATTAAATTAAAAAATATACTTCAAATGTAGAGAAATGGAAATTTTGTAAGTCATGTTCATTCACACAACAATCTGTAAATGTACCAAATCATAACCTTGTTTAATCAAGCTCAACCAACAAACCTCCATTTGACTGAAGTTTCCCCTAAGTTTCCATAAGAGAAGCTGATGAACCATGGGTTGGATGAGAAAGCATCCAGCTTTCAATCCAAGGTGGATTGAAAACAGTCTGAATGATCAAGCTTAGAGGGTGGTGATCAGAGATATGAAGTCTAACTGGGAGCCAGTAGCTAGCAGCGTACCCCAGCAGTCAATACTGGGTCCACACCTTCATTTATGATTAGAGTGACTGAGCAGAGGGCACCTCAGAAAGTCTGCAGATGGTACAAAACTGAGAGAAGTGGTTGATATAGCAGAGGATCTTGCTGCCATCCAGAGAGTGCTTGACCTGCTGAAGAAATGATATGACAGGGTATGCAACTGGGGAGGAAGAGCACCAGGCACCAGTACATGCTGGGATGCACCAAGATGGAAAGCAACTTTGCAGAAAAGGACGTGGCTGGACACCAAGTTACATATGAGCCAGCAATGAGCCCTTGACGTAAAAAAACCCACTATCAACAGCTCAAAAAGGTGATCCTTCCCCTCTATTCAGCATTGGTGAGATCGCATCTGTAGTGGTGTGTCGGGTTCTGGGCTCCCCAGAACACGAAAGACACGAACATACTGAAAAGAGTCCAACAAAGTGGCACTAGGATGATGAAGGGATGGGAGCATCTCTTTCACTGGAGGAAAGGCTCCAAGAGCTGGAACTGTTCTGCATGGAGAAGAACAGGTTCAGAGGGGATCTAACCAGTGTTGGCAAATTCCTGAATGGAGGAAATACAGAAGATGGAATCAGCTCTTTTCATTGGTGCCCAGTGAGAGGACAACAGACAGTAGGCAGACACTGACATACAGGAGGTTTCCTCTGAACATCCAGAAAAAGTTTTTAATGTGAAGGTGACTGAACACTGGCGCAGGTTGCCCAGAGTGGTTGTGTACTTTCCATCCTTGAAGATATTCACAAGCTACCTGGACATGGTCCTGGGCAATCATGTCTAGGCTTCCCTGCTTGAGCAGGGAGATTGGACAAGGTGATTTCCAGAAGTCCCTTCAAACATCAAACATTTAGTGATTCTGTGACTGAAGTTTTATCATCTCCCACATTTTTCAAAAGAATACACAAGGTGATGTATGTGTGACTATGAAAGATATCTCTCTTTCCTATGTTTAATTTCTAAATTCTTGACAGATGGCTTAAAGAACAATAGATTTGTCTTTTTGCACAGTAGCCTGAAAGAACAACACTATCTTAAAACAAATAATATGTTCATATTGGTCCATGTTGTAAGCCATGGAAATTGAAATAGCTGTACTGAAGTTCATTCATATCAGTGGAAGCATCTGTCCTTTTAATCCACTTAATTTTGGTTAAGGTTAAATAAATAAAATTAAAAAGAAATCGCTTAGAATGAAATTGCATGGTTGTTCTTGTATTCAACTTTATAACCACACAGCACGAGATAGGTATCAATCACTTAAGGAAGATAACATAATGGGTCGCAAGGACATCAGAGCAAGGTTCAACAGAAGAGAATCACAGAATATGGAAGGCACCCACAAGGATCATTGATTCCAACTCCCAGTCCTGCACAAGACCATCACCAAGAGTCACGCCATGTGACTGAGAGTATCATCCAGATGCTTCCTGAACTCTGTCAGACTTGGTGCTGTGACCACTTCTCTGGGCAGCCTGTTCCAGGCTGGGTGAAGAACCTTTTTCTAATATCCAACCTAAACCTACCTGATACAACTTCAGGCCATTCCCTCGGATCCTGTCACTGGTCACCAGAGAGAAGAGATCAGTGCCTGCCCCTCCTCCTTCCCTCGGAAGGAAGTTGTAGACTGCAATCAGGTCTCTCCTCAAGTCTCCTCTTTTCGAGGCTGAACAGACCAAGTGACCTCAGCCTCTCCTCATACGGCTTCTGCTCCAGGCCTTTCACCATCTTCATTGCCCTTCTTTGGACACTCTCTAATAGCTTAATAACTTTCTTATATTGTGGTGCCCAAAACTGCACACAATATTCAAGGTGTGGCCACTCCAGTGCAGAGCAGACCCGGACAATCCCCCCTCTCGACCGGCTGGTGATGCTTTGCCTGATGCCCCCCAGGACTCAGTTGGCCCTTCTGGCTGCCAGGGCACTGCTGACTCATATTCAACTTGCCATCGACCAGGACCCCCTGGTCCCTTTCCATGACACTGCTTTCCAGCACCTCATTCCCCAGTCTGTACGTACATCCAGGGTTACCCCATCCCAGGTGCAGAATGTGGCACTTCCCCTTGTTGAAGCCTATGATACAAAAACTAACTATTAGCAAGAAAGAAAAGTCTTGTAGTTCACAGAACTTCAATTATATACAGCTAAGTGATGAAAAAGAATTTCAAATTTCATACTTAGGTTTTTGCATGGATTTTTTTACTTGCAATTATCATTAAAAACATAAAAATAAGAAAAAAAGAAGGATCAGAATTTCAAGCACTGGGTTATCATAAAATGGTTGGATAGTATTCTAGTACTCTAAAGTAGTTTATTCAAATAAGCACTTAAAAGACATAGAATTTGGTCTGGAAACAAACTATAGACTTAAAGAGGAAGTTTTCTATTAAAACAAATAAAAACAAGCATAAAACTGAAAATCTGGGCTCTTACCCAGATCAAAGGTAGTACAAATCTCACCCTCCTATTTTTTTTGGTGAGGCATTTAAAGCATTTTTACCTTTGCCATAGAATCATAGCACCATAGAATGGTTTGTTTTGGAAGTGACCTTAAAGATCATCTACTTCCAACCCCTCTGCCGTGGGCAGGGACACATTCCACTATACCAGGCTAGTCATATATCTCTTAATCTCTGTCTTAAACAACTGCAAGATGGTGCATATGTACTTACAATGACATTATCCATTAGTTTAAATATCTTTTCTTCCTCCTGCAATTTAGCTTTCATATGCATTTATAAAAAGCAATCATAGTTGTTTTCTACTTTTATTCCGTCATACAGAGCAAGCCAAACTTTTCTCACCTGTTGCCTTTTTATTGACGGAGCATCCTAATTGCACAGAGCATCCTAATAGCACTTTCTGACCTTATTTTACTTTACCATCTTGGAAAGAAACAGGTGAGAATACACACAATATTGCAATTTAAATTTTATCCATGACTATTACAGATCATGAGTATTTTCCTGTCTCAGTGGAACACCTTTTCTTGCTTACCTAAGAACAATCAATTATATTGTCAAAGAAGTATAGCACATTAGTAAAGTAAAATTATTTTGTAATAAGCCATATTACATTTTATTTCAGCCTGCATTAACTTCATAATTTTAAGTATTCCCATGCCTAGTTTTTTTTCCTAATAAGGCTATATCTGTCCTACTCTCTGGATATTTATTATACTTCAGTCTGATACTATTACTCCTGATTCAGCAATTTACAAAAAGTGGAAGACAGTTTTTCATGCAGTCAGTTCATGCAGAATTATGGAATAAATAGTTTAGTCCTTGTATTTTTCATGGATTCAAAGCTATGCTGAAATATTACTTCTATTAGTCTAATTGAATAACCCTCTTAGTTACCTCTATTCCTACTGATTTTTTCTTTGCTGTATTTATGGCAGTTTTACTGTCCAGTCTACTCTTATAGCACAGCAGCTGTTTCTCAACCTCCTTTATACAATTCAAGAACATTCTCCTGTCTCTTTCAATATCTGCTAGATATAAGTCAGCATGCCTTGGAGTAGATCTCATTTTATCCCAAATCCATCTCTTAATTGTAAATGGATTTTCTAAATTAGAAATGCATTTAAGAATAGAATTTGAACCATTAGTCTTCTTCGTCAGATGACTAAAACAGTCTAGAAAGAAGTCTGAAATGCCACTAGATATTAATTGGAATGCTTATAATGGATTCATAGTAATCCATATGACGACATTCTGTTTGCAGGATGGATCTAGGAAGCTCAGACTACATGCAGTAAAATCCACTGGATTGGAATTACATCAATTTTGCATTCAGCTCAGTAAATGAAAATGTATTTATGCAGCCTGAAACTAATGCCCAGGATTTATTTTAGAATTTAAATAAAGCTCAATTTTGACAACCATTAATTAAAAAGGAAGAAATTTTTGTTTATCTGAGGTACTTTAAAGGAAAGCAAGCAAATCAAGCCAGAACAAATAGATTTATATGTGAGCACAAACACTCAATTATGGAATTGCTCTAGCCTTCATTTAATTTGGTCAAGGTTCTCTTTCGCCTTGAGCAGTAAAGTAGTCTGCTGGCAGCTAATGAGGTGAAAACAAACAGAGATAATTAGAAATAGCATAATTAACATATTTGCCACTATAAATATTGATTTGCTGGAAATTATGTTTTTGATAAATTTAAAATTGGAAAAGAAGAGAATATTTTTAAGGAAAATATATCTGATTCCATAAAGTATCATTTAATCTTTAATTTTCATTTGTTACTTTTGAAAAGTTGAATTTTACGCTAGGTGTTAATATCTCACCATAAAGAGATCAATCCACGCTCTTTTACATAGTGTCATTACATACCCATGAGGAGAAAAGGTCTATGGTAGATATTAGAACGTTTAGGATGTCCCCCCAAGCTCCTTAAAATGATCATCTCACTCCATGAGGATCAGCACTGCCAAGTCAGATATAGTGACACACTTTCTGAGCCCTTTCTAATAACGAATGGTGTGAAACAAGGTTCTTGCACCAACCCTATTCACAATCTTTCTCAGCATGATGCTCCAAAGGGCCACTGCAGACCTCGATGATCAGGATGGTATCTACATTCGATATCGTACTGATGGAAGCCTATTCAACCTAAGGCGACTGAAGGCCCATACTAAGACCTTAAACCATCTTGTCTGGGAGCTGCTTTATGCTGATGACGCCGGTCTTGTTGCCCACACAGAAGCAGCTCTGCAGCGTTTAACATCCTGCTTTGCAGAGGCTGCTGAGCTCTTTGGGCTGGAAGTCAGCTTAAAGAAGACAGAAGTTCTCTATCAACCTACACCACAGGAAGTCTTCCATCATCCCCATATCACCATTGGCCAGTCAGAGCTCAAATCAGTCCAGCAGTTTAATTACCTAGGTAGTCTCATCTCCTCGGATGGTAAGATTTACGGAGAGATAGACAGCAGGTTAGCAAAGGCATAGAGTGCTTTTGGAAAACTCCATAAAAGAGTTTGGTGTAATAAACACCTGAAGAAAAGTACAAAAATCAGTGTTTACAAAGCCATAGTGCTGTCTACTCTTTTATATGGTTCTGCATTATGGGTCATCTACCGCAACCACCTGCGTCTCCTAGAACGCTTCCATCAACGCTGTCTCCATACAATCCTAAACATTCACTGGTCAGATTATGTGACCAATACATCTGTTCTAGAACAAGCAGCAGTCACAAGTATTGAGACCATGTTGCTGAGAACACAGCTGTGCTGGGCAGGGCACGTCTCAAGGATGAAGGACCACCACCTCCCTAAGACCTTGCTCTGTGGTGAACTTGCCACTGGCTGACGCAAGAGAGGAGCCCCAAAGGGAAGATACAAGGACTCCCTGATTGACCAACATAGCTGGTCTACTCTGGCCTCCAATCAGGAGGTCTGGAGACACGTTATCTATAATGCTGCTGATACCTTTGAGAAAGCACACAGGATCACTCTCGAGGAGAAAAGACAATGTGGAAAGAACCGTGTCTTGCAGAATATACCACCTAGGGAGTCTTTCTGCTGTGCCTTTTGCAACCGGACATGTCTATCTTATATTGGCCTTTTTAGCCACCAGCGTGCTTGTAACAAACGTGGATAGAACCTTTCCCAAATCTTCATTCGTGAAACTCAACCATGATAACATAGTGTCATTACATATTAATTTTAAATAATTCAGTAATTAACATTATGTTTTCCAAGATATTTTAACCTTCTCTTCATTGGGAGAAATACAATCAAAACAATCAAACTATACTATAAATCTCCCATACAGTCCCTTCAGTTTACATGGGACAGTAAATTTCCTCTCTCACTGCGAAATAACTGTGATTCGCAGTGGTTCCTCAGTGTTATATTCAAACACATTCACAGGTTGAATTTACCATGTTAAGGATTACTGTACACCAATGGAGATCTAAAAAGTTCTGAAACCTGAATCACCTTCTGGACATGCTCCTCACTTTGTTTCACTTTATGAGATATGGAGAGACTAGCACAAACAGGATATTAATTTGACTTCCTACAGATCAGTGAACTGTTCCAGGGCCAAAGCTATATAACAAATAAAATGTGGAGTATAATCTTAAACCTAAGCAAGTCACCCAGGTTTGAAACTTCTTGGTATTACTTGGCATTTTTTTTCTACAAAAATACTCCTGAGATTGCAGGTGCAAAATTTTAATTAACTCTGTAGGTAATTGTATTTTTCACTCTGATCCGCATTGAAAACCTCTTGATTATTCTGCTCTCATTGTCCAAGTGCAGAACTCTTATTGACAGAAACCTGAATGTTGCATAGGGAACTAGTATATGAAGTGATTCTGTGGGTGGGAATGAGGACACTTGTCCTGTCGATGTGGTAGACTCAGTTCTGGTTCTGCAAAGGTTGACACAGACTTGGAGGAAAGAAGAAGTATGGTGTTTGACAAAAAATAAGCTGACTGACTGTATTTGTTCTATACTTCTGATTTTCAGTAGTGTTACTGCAATGATTTCTATTGGGCTCTACTGACTGAGAAAGTAAAAACTGGGATCATAAGCTCTCTTTATAGGGAGGGCCCATTAGGAAGAGTACGTATGATATTTGTTCACGAAGCCTAGCCATGATGGTACCGATATATATATAAAATACGTATATAGTAATTATATTTAAATATAACGATTTTCAAAAGTCAAAGTGGTTTTGGACATAGTATGTTAATAAGTTCTTCCAGAATAGCAATAAATGCCAAGCCCAGGTTGGATACAAGTGCTTTTAGTTTAATTTAATTATTTTAGTTAGGTTTAGCAGTTCCTAAAAGTAGACTGTGTCTACCCTACAGGAGTGGGGTGTTAGGCATTATTAGACATGTGCAAGATGTATTGGGAATACTCCCTAATCACAGAGAACTACTGATGTATCGACCTTTGACTCTAGTATCTCTTGGTGAGATTAATAGCTTTACTTTATCCTCCACTCCGTACCACTGCAGCCAAACAAATAATTACCTTCGATTTTCCTCCTCTCTCTCCCTGACCACTGGCACCACTACACTGAAACAAAAAAACGAAAATCTTCTTGTCAGAGAATACACTTGAGACCAAATATGAGCAGACTAAGCTATTTCATTTGAAAGGGACGTGCGTTATTTCAGAAAGTAGATTTGCAGAGCCAACTGTAATTCAACACTGCAGAGAGACAGAAGACTCAGAGATGGAATGGAAATAATCTGGAAATAGCTGCAGAGACCCATAGTTTTAAACTAATGTCCCAGTCAGTTACATACATTTTAATCTGAAAATCCAGAGTCCCAGAGATTAACATGCAAAGATAATCATTAGCTTTCAGATAGGATTTCAAGTCAGACCTGATATTAATACTAGACATTTAAATACATCTGCATTAATTCAATTTCTTTAAAAAGATATGAGTAAAGTCAGTACATGCTTTATAGAGGCATTGCATTTATTGCATATATCTATATGAAGAAACCCATCCTATACTGCAGGTTGAGCCTACCTATATTTATGAAAGATCAGATAATAATCAGAACAAGAAAGAATCTTTCTCATAGTAAAAATACTATCTAAATAACAATGGGAACGTGTGGGAGCCCAAACTCAGTTTTCAGCAAAGGAAAACAAGGGCTGACAAAAACCTCGTGATCTGAAGGAGCTGGATCCTTCTCACAAGACCTGTTAAAGTTCTACCTCATGGATCAAGCCTGGCTCCAGCAGAAATCAGAAAAGACTTTTGAGATGATTGTATCAAACCATGTCTAAACCCCTGTAATCCCTCTATCCCCCATGTAATCCTACTAGAAGACAAATTAACTATTTAGAAATTGCAGTAAAAACTTGTGTAATTCCATAATTAACATAACTCGTCCCCTTCATTAACATGTCCAACCTCAGATACCTTTAAAATCATGTTCTCATGTTCAATAAACTATTCCAGTTCCCCCATACTGGAATCGTGTCTAGTTTTTATTTTTCAGACCGCCACTGGAAAGTATAGGAATTCAGGTTTCTCAAATTTTATCACTGTATTTTTCTACTAAATCAAGTACATCAATCAGTCTCCTTGAGACATATGAACAACATTAAGCACAGAAAAAAAAAAAAAAAAACAAACCAAAAACCAACACTGGATAGTATTTGATTTATTTGAGGACAACATAAGATACAGAGTTTCCTAACTCGACTTTAGGATTAAAAAGAATATATGTAAATGTGACATTATAGTGGGTGTCCCCTATAGGCCACCTAACCAGGAATAACAAGCAAATGAGGCCTCAGAGACAAGGTGGGGGGCGGGGGGGGGCTGGAAGAAAGACATACCCTTGTGGAAAAGGTTCAATTCAGGAAAGACATAGACAAACTGGACAGACATGGGCCCTGATAGGATTCACCCAAAAATCCAGTGGGAGCTGGCTGACATTGCAAGGCCACTCTTGATAATCTTTGGTTGATCATGACAACTGCGAGAGGTACTCGGAAACTGGAGGATTCTCTATTATGTTTTCCACCTTAATCTTTTCTGAACTGTTCAGTAAGGAATATACAGATCTTAAATTATTTATTGCAATAACCATGATGGAAGTAGAGATATTGGAATCAGTGTATGTACCAAATACATCTATTCATCTTTATGCTTAAAAAAATTCTACAAAGCTCTCACAGTTAAAGGCAATAGGAAAATCTTAGAAATTTTTCAATTCTTACAGGAAAATATATTGCTGAATAAAAGCAACTACTGTATCTTAGACTAATAATTTCTCAGAAAGAACAATCATCTATGGAACAAATATACTCTTTTGATTTTTTTTTTAATGCTAGTGACTCACACAGTTGCTAATAACAATTTTCCATTGTTATTAGCAGTTGCAACCTGTCCACTTGCAGACATTTCACTTTAAACTAGGACTTGCTACCAGTTTGCATCTCACCTTTCAATACACATACCCGGAGCACTGAAGAAACAATATAAGATTTGTGAAACAGTAGAGAAAGAAAGGTGCTCAGAACTTAAAATGAAGTTCCAGTCTCCCAGCTGTCAAATCCACCAAATGAATTTATTACTGAACTTGTTAGTGAACTTAATTTCAAATACATTTCTGCCACACGTGGTTCACTTATTTCACTCCAATCCAAGAGCAAGGAAAATACTTCTTCCTATTATTATTAATATTTTCATTTACTTCTGAAAAAGTGAGCTATTCAAATACTTGAAGTAGGTGCATAAACAGTTTTCTAAGTTCTTCAATGTTCTCTTATTGGACAATGCCATGATTCTCATGCTTAAATATTCTTATGTAATTTTCAAAACAGATCTAGATACTTCTGAAAAGCAGAATAACTTAGTATAATCCTCTATAGAAAATTTCTATGCAAGTTTAAAATCCCATTTGTCAGAGACCAGATTCATAACTCACCAGATGATTTGACTGATGGGTCGAATAAACCATGTTGTCTGTGTGCGTGCTGGGGAGGAAGGGCTAGGTTTAGGCCTGGAGTCAACATGTACAGAGCACATGGCAGGGAAAACCACGTGCCTGGGGTGTCAATAAGGTCCCTCTGGTGGCCCACCCACACTGCGCCCCCCTGGAGCCTCTAATTGGCTGTGGCACCCCTCAGTTCAGCTGGGGGCATAGTGAGTAGCAGTGAGCCAAAGGTCCCACCTAGAGGGAATAGCCACAATAGCCAAAGTCTGTAAACAGGCATGCACAGGGTCTCCCTTCCCCTCTTGGCTTCTGCCCTCCTGACCTGTCAAGATGTCACCTCCAGAATGGTAAATATATCTCGCTCCTCTCTCTCTCTTTTTTTTTATTCTTCCTTTAATCTCTCTTCCTTTACTCCTGTGGGCAACTTGTCCGTATTTCACTCAAGTTGTGGTGTTTCACTTAAGATCAGGTTGGTGTTTGTCTAGTAACAGGTGTAATGCTTTTGTGAAGTTGCACATTATTTCTCTTAAACCCTGTTTTCCCACCAAATAAAAAGACATCTCTTAGAGAAAAATGGGTAGTTGTCTTCTTTTTAAAGAATACTTACGTCTTTCATTCACGGTCAGGAACAAAAATGTGGGAACTTTTAAAATTTCGAAAACCTTTTCCTTCAGATAACAAACTGTTACCTCTTAAAAAGTGTACAAGACTACAAGACTGGTGTAAAAAAAACACAAACAAAAAAGCCTTCAGGTAATATTCTGCAACCACTGATTAAGTTGTGTGACAGCAGTTTTTTGTTTGTCATCTTCAGTGAACATCTTGATTCTCAAAATCCTCTCCGTAAAAGTGATTAATCCATCACCTAAACTCAAAATGATCATCTTTGAAATTCATCTTCTGTTGAATTCAAGAAGCTTATAGGCATCATGTATTTTCCACATAAAATGACCCATGACGTTCTTCATTCTTTTATCTAGAAGATTTGACAGTACCACTTTTTAAATAAGGTTGTAGAATAGACTTTTCTATTTCTTTGCTTGCTTGCGCTGCCAGGCTCTAGTAGACAATCAGAAATCATGCCTGTGTAAAGTGTTACACTAATCACCACTTTCTTTTAAGAGTTTTTCCTGTTCATTCACCAGCTCCATTCAGAGCTCTCCTCGATGTTCAGTTCTGATCTCTACCTTTGAGGTGTTGAACATGTTTCTTCCCTAAAATGATTCAACTACACATAGTGTTCTGAGTTTTTATGTGCTAGGATGGCAAAGGGCACCATCCTTTTTGTGCCATTTTGCAGGAAAAAGTAGAATACTTTTTAGGCTAAACAGAACCTGTAAACGAGACTTTAATGGAGAGAGCTTATAGTGGGTAGGAAACTCCAACTTGATTCCTATGGCAGTCACCTGCAGATATCTAGTTTCCAGATCCTATTGAAGATGTTGATTATATGTTTTACTGACACTGGAAAAATGGTGCTTTGTCCTTAAAAAATAAAAATAATAAAAAAATTATGTATGTATATATACACACACACACACATATATACACATATATAATCTGATTTTGGTTCCTTGTTGCTGCAATTAATTCCTCCCAGTGTCCCTGATGTAATTTGGCAATCTCTCATTTTTATTAACAATAGTGAATGCATATCTTATTAATGATGTGACTGTTGAAGAGGTCTGTACGGTATTGTAAGAGCAACTGAAAATTTATGGTACAGACAAGTTGTAGTCTGTACCCTCACTACAAAATAGTATTCTACCCTGATTAGAAACATCTTTCCTCCGTGCTTTTCAATCAACCTAGTTTACTACTGAAGATTGGTCAATGGCAAATGCGATTGAGAACTCTTATTAATAATGATGAAACGACAGCAAGGGTCACTGTAAAACAACTGAGTTACACTGTGCTTTTCTATTAATCTTCCTTCCCTGTATCAGATATAGGCATTCTGCATCTCAAACTAATGCAAGGATTTTTTTTCATACCTTCAGCTGTTTGTTTTCTCAAATTTCATCTCAACACTTAAAAATCTAGTACACTTTGTTTTTGTCACTATCTGCCACGGCTGGATTTATATTTTTTTGAGGAGGTATCTTTGACCTTCTCAGGTTTTAAGCACAGTTGGGTTTCTTTTTTACTAAAGAAAATAATGTAAAGTAGATGTTTTCATATAGCTGCAGGGATTTATATGTCAGTTTTCTCTCACTAGACTACTACCACTCCAACAAAAAAATTTGGAGTAATGTGGGTTTTTTAATCTGATACCTTCACTATGGACAAATATACAGCTTTTCATAAGCCAAAAAGTACCAGAGGGTGGTATTCTGTTGTGGAGGTCACAGTGGTGGGAAAGTAACAAAAACACAATTCAACAAAAATTCAAGTGTGCTGAAGTAGATCATAACTCTTAACACCCTCTGAATGGCAATGAATATCTCTAAGAGTTCCTTCTAACTAGTAATTCAGAATTCTCTTTCACAGCCTATTTTAAAAGGAAGGAATACAGGTATTTCAGAGCCATTATGCCTTCATAATAGACTGTTAGGTAAAACAGGGATGGAGTATGCAAAAATCTTTCTCCCTTTACTTGTCCTAGCATGACAGACTAGTTAAGGACTGATACAGCATTAATGTAAATGTGGAGACAGCTTTTCCTTCACATAACAAAATAAGAGATGGAACGAAAATAGATTTTCTTAAGCAACAACAACTTATCCCGGTTCATTTCAGCAAGCACAGTATCTCATAGGTGCCAAACTCATTATTCCAAGTAAAGTCACTGCGGGGCTATTCCAATTGCAGACAGCGCTTTATGTACATTTCCACTATGAAGAATGGATATTGTGTTGACAGTATGGAATGGAGGGGGAGATGAGAAGTAAGGCAGGCCCTAATCCTCCTTTCACTTTCATTGCCATTAATTTTGCAAGTAAGCACAGTAAATATTTTATAAGTATGCGGCATTATAAATTGTTGAATAAGAAAGGAAAAAGAACAGATAAAAGTTTTTAAGCCTCTTCCTGGTCTAGTAGACAATACAATATCCTCTGCTTCAGGCACACTCTAAAGCAACTGCTTGGCTGAGACTGTCCGACTCTATTAATAGCCCATGAGCCCTTTACCATGAGCTACATGGTAATAACCCCCAAGAAATTTTATTAAGACAACAAAGTATCTTATCTTTGCCTAAAAATTATTCTTGCAGGAGCAGAGAAGAGGGAAGGAATGTTTTATTTATGACTACCTACTAGAAAAGATCAAAACAATAAAAGTGTTCATTAACATATCAAAATCCTAATTATCTTCCTTCCATAATGCCCTTTAATAGATTTAAACTTATAACAAATGATATGGCAAACCAACAAGAAGAAATTACCGAGTACCTTATTTTAGAATTATTTCATTACTCCCATTTCCTGCCAGTTGGTGTCTGGACAGTTGCAAAATGGATCTTTCTAATGTGTGTTCTTTATTTCTGTAAGAAATCCTTCCTTTTATAAGAAACCTGGCATCACCAAATTATGCAGCTTAAAATCTTTTCTTTTTTCCTTTTCTTTTTTATGTTTGACCATTCAATTTTAAAGAGAGATAAAAGCAACCATAGCCCTAGTAACACTAAAACCTGCTACGAGGTAAAAGTCTAAAAAGTCTTATATTTCATTTATCCAGTCTAATTCAATGACTTCACAAAACCTTATGCTATATAAAAAGAATAATGAAGAGTCTGTGGATATTGAAATTACATAATATGTGTGTTTGTGGTATTGCTAATTTACCTGGGGAACAAAAAGTCTGCAAACTAGTCAACAACTCATAGAAAAGGATTGTCCAATGGCTGCGTATAATGTTAGGCAGAAGATCACCACCTGGCTCTGGTTAGCTTTTTTTCTGGTTTCTGTGACTGAGTTTGTCTGCTATGTCTTGGATTTATAAGTTATTCAGCAAAGAGAGACTGCTTCATGCAGTTTAGTCTAAAACTCTCATGTTCTGCACTTGTATGTACATATATATGTTTATACCTCTATATGATTTTATATGCCTATAATATGCTTAAACTTGATCTGATCCTGCATTATTTCATAGACTTGCTAGAATAATTTGCTTTTCGTTAGTTGAGATTACTTCAAACTCTGAATCGGAATATTCAGTTGCATACAGTTTACATTCTAAAATTCATTTCAGTTGAAACAAATGCAAAAAGGCAAAGGTTTTAGGTTTTATTTTGTGGGTTTTGTTTGTTTGTTTGTTTGTTTTTCAAACAAAGGATACTATGGGACTATTAGCAGTACAAAAGAAAATAAATGGTTTATCACAGTCTTTTGCAAAACTATTGGAAATGGTTTCTACACAAACCTAGTACAAAGAATTTTACTAGGCAATCACAAGTCATAAGAACAAGAACATGAAGAAGTAGTCACCATCTGATTTGGGATGTTACACTGTCCTCTTCTTGCTTTCAAGGGTCTCAGGGACTGAATGTTTGAGAAGTTTTTAGTTATATTTGCCTTTTGGATATGCCTATGAACAATTGCAAAAGTTATGCCATTAGTACATATGAACTTTTCTCATGACCATTACATTCTAGGACTTTTTATTTGGAAAACTTGAAGATTTTCCATCGAAAATTTTTAGAGCTCTTTACACCTGCTCTGACCTTTAGAAGTAGAACATGAGTTACAGACCTTCCTTTAATGAAGGATTTTTATCAATTCAGTTATTCCTCCATGTATTCTCTACCTACTGTACCTTTAGGGAGACCAACATTTCTTTGATCAAGAAAGAGAAAATAGATCTGATATATGATACTCTTTTTATATCTTTTCCACAAAAAAAACCCAACTCTCTGCATCTAACTAAATAAACAGATTCTTCTACCTATTCTGCTAACAGTCAAGAGAATTGGAATTTAGGTGCTATGTTTCCATTCTCTGATTCAGAAAAGTGATTATGCAAGTGGCTGTTAAATTTCTGTTTTTCCCTTCACATAAAGAATGCGTTCTTCAAGTCCTGTATACACCAATTAAAAGATCATGCAAGCAAAGTACAAATCATGATTCGCATAAATTAACCCCAAAATGGTAGACCTACTGCACTTCAACAAGAAGTACCATACACTTATATACACCTTGTGTAGAGGATTAGTTATGTAAATTATATATAGACAATTATGTATAAACAGACTTCACAGTAAATAATGTCACAGCTACATAGCAGAAAAGAAATAGCACTGAATGTATCAACAGACAAGGTAAAATTCTTAGATCTTTTTGAAACTAGGATTCATATTGATTTCAGTAGGATTTCACCTTTAGAGTGTTACTCCAAATCACTTATTTTTGGGAAAAAAAATAATACTTTCACTGGTATAATGAAAGGAAGCAGCAATATATCTTATCTAAACCCAACACAAGGTACTGTCTGGCAGCAACAAGCATTACAAGACTTGACAGGATGGAATTTTAAACCCAACACAATCATATCAGTCGGAGGGCACAAGACAGAGCAAAACTTAATAACCTGCTGCCTCCTGCCTTGGTGACAGCAGAAAGAAATCCATAAACCAGGCAGTTTAAGGAGGGTTTTTTCCCAGCCCTTTTAAGAAATGCAGGTTTCACTAGGGCCACAAACCATAACAAGATGCAATGAAGAAAAACTGCACTATATTTTAAACCAGCTAAATGGATATTGCAAAAAGCCCTGTTCCATAAGAGCTAATACAGACAACCAAACAAAACCAAAAGGAAACAGCAAAGACCAGGATAAATGTGCAGACTTATTTACTAAATATATTTGAAAAATAATGGCCGGAAGAAGGACCTGGGAAACTACAGGCCTGTCATCCTGACCTCAGTACCTGACAAGGTTATGGAGCAGATCATCCTAGGTGCAATCACACAGCACCTGCAGGATGGACAAGGGATCAGATCCAGTCAGCACGGGTTTAGGAGGGGTAGGGCCTGTCTGACCAACCTGATCTCCTTTTATGAACAGGTGACCCACCTGGTGGATGAGGGGAAGGCTGTGGATGTAGTCTGTCTGGACTTCAGTAAAGCCTTTGACACCATCTCCCACAGCATATTCCTGAAAAAGCTGGCAGCCCACAGCTTGGACAGGGGCACCCTATGCTGGGTCAGGAACTGGCTGGTGCTGCATCCAGCTGGCGGCCGGTCACCAGTAGTATCCCCCAGGGATCAGTGTTGGGCCCAGTTCTGTTGAATATCTTTACTGATGATTTAGATGAGGGGATTGAGTCCACCATTAGCAAATTTGCAGATGACACCAAGTTGGGGGGGAGTGTCGATCAACTGGAAGGCAGGAGGGCTCTGCAGAGGGACCTGGACAGGCTGGAGAGTTGGGTTGATTCCAATGGGATGAGATTCAACAAGGCCAAATGCCGGGTCCTGCACTTTGGCCACAACAACCCCCTGCAGTGCTGCAGGCTGGGGACAGAGTGGCTGGAGAACAGCCAGGCAGAGAGGGACCTGGGAGTTTGGATTGACTGAACATGAACCAGCAGTGTGCCCAGATGGCCAAGAAGGCCAATGGCATCTGGGGCTGTATCAGGAACAGTGTGGCCAGCGGGTCCAGGGAAGTGATTCTTCCCCTGTACTCAGCGCTGGTGAGGCCACACCTGGAGTACTGTGTCCAGCTCTGGACCCCTCAGTTCAGGAAGGATATTGAGGTGCTGGAGCAGGTCCAGAGAAGAGCAACAAGACTGGTGAAGGGACTCGAGCACAAATCCTATGAGGAGAGGTTGAGGGAGCTGAGGTTGTTTAACCTGGAGAAGAGGAGCCTCAGGGGAGACCTCATCACTCTCTACAACTACCTGAAAGGAAGTTGTAGCCAGGTGGGGATTGGTCTCTTCTCCCAGGCAACTATCAGTAAGACAAGATGGTATGGTCTAAGTTGTGCCAGGGGAGGTTTAGGTTAGATATTAGAAAGAAATTCTTGACAGAAAGAGTAATGAGGCATTGGAATGAACTGCCCAGGGAAGTGGTGGATTCTCTGTCCCTGGAGGTTTTAAAGATGAGATTGGATGTGGCATATTAGTGCCATGGTCTAGTAATCACGACGGTGTTGGATCAAGGGTTGGACTTGATAATATCGAAGATCCTTTCCTATCCGGTTGATTCTATGACTCTTAAGATAGTGCCTCGCTTTCATGCGGACCATTTGGCAGGATGAGACCAATGAAGAGAAATGTTCCATACAATTCCTGGGGATGTGTCCTTCTAAGTCAAAAAGGGCTGCAGCGAATTGAGAGACACCATTATTCAGGACAACAGATTTGGAGCACCTACCTGATAATGTGTTTTTAGTGGTTCCTATTGGGAAATTCTGACATGACATGAAGGCCATGAGAGGGATTGCACAGTCTTTTCTCATAGTACTTTAAAACAAAACGTGGTCAACACCCCAAAGCCACAATAAAGGCAATGCCCCATAGTCATGAAGTCTGACTTGCCCTTGCAAAGTAAGTTGGTAAGTCACCCAGTTTTAAATGGAAACTTTGACTTTACAAATAATGCAAAAGTAATTCTGCAGTAAGTTTGTTTTTTTTAATAAGAAACACAACTGTAAACTCTAATCTGTGCTTGCTAATTGTCAGTCACATGAAAAATACCTCTGTTAAGACTTAATAGGATTAAAAATAAACTATATACAAATAAGAATCATAGAGACCTTTCCTGTTGACATTATAATTTGAAATATCACCTTCAAAACTAACAGTATAACTACTTGATTTTACATTAAAAGATAGGGACTTGTATCTTTGCAATGAGCGCTGCTTGTGGTGTTACTATAAAATCACATCTCTATCTGTCCTGTTTTCTGCTGGAATAGAGTTAATTTTTGTTCTGGGGGGTGGGGAGTGAGTGAGTGGTTAAGTGGGGCTTCATTGTTGGCTGGGCTCAAACCATACCAATATCCACTGAGAAATACCAGCTTCCATTGTGAGTCAGTTGGAATCTGCCTGTCCCAATTAAATAACTAAAGACCATTCTGAGAGACATATTCTCTCCAGAGCCTTGCAGAAATTTAAAATGAGCCAAGTGAATTAGCCACAGTATGTAGGTGGCCAAATCTCTGCCTCTAGGTATAATTTTAAGCATTTCTAAGATCTACTCAATCAATTAATTCCCTTTGTGGCTAATAACTGCAACAAATACTATTTTCTTTCTGGGTAAGTTTTGTCTCATTTGCTTCAAAAACATGTACTGAATGTAGCAGTTGTGCAAGAGTCATGATTTGTAATTATAAACTAGAATATTAAGACCTGGCTTCTTGCATCGGTGCAAGTACAACAACTGAAAACAAAACAAAACAAAACAAAATAATGTGGAAGCAACATTCAGCAGTAGTAATCATCACATTAATGATGAATTAATGACATAGACAAGGAATACACTGTTTGATTTTTTTTTTGTAATGTTGACATATGAGAATTACCTTTGAGTACATTTAATTTTATGGAGTAAAGGAGTGGAATACATCCATAAATAAATACAGAAAAAGGAATTAATTAGTGCTGATGCTAACATTCATATCCTACTTTCTGGTAGGAAATGGAGGTTTGGAGGCATAAAAACAGGAGCCCAAAACAGTTCTGACTTACTTCCAGAAATACTGTAAAGCATTCATCTGACCACATGCTGCAGAAGCAATCCATTCCTTCCCTACCATTATTTATGCAGTGATTGCAAACACCTCTCCAAAATGCCTTATTTTTATCACTCCAAGTTATTTGAATACACCTCAGGCATTGTTATTTCCATTAAAGAAACAGTATATTGCAACATCTCTGGATCTCTAGTAAGAATTGTAGTCTTCTTCTCATTTTATTAGCAACCATTCAAATGGACACAATAGGTACATATTGTTACTCTAGCATTCATAGTTTTTTTAAATTTTGTTATAAAATTCATTCTTTGGTGCTAGAATGAAATGGGATATACAGAATTAGTATATAAGCAACCCTAACTGTTTTGGAAATTAATTACATGAAAGTCAGGAAATTAAATTCCCAGTGTTCAAGTTCAGTATTAAACCAGTTCACTTGTGTTCATGTATGGAAAAGTGATTTCTAGAGGACATCAATTGTACTTTGCCATTTGTAAAATTATAAGCAGAACTGATAAGGTGGTTTTGCAATTCTCAATAGAAGAAGCAGTTTTAGATTGTTGGTAACATCAAACTTGAAATATACCAGCTTGAATATCTGATTTAGGATTATTTCTACTTATGAGTGCTTAGTAGATTTAGTTTATGAAGAAGAAGAATGAAATGTGACTTCATTGCAGTTTGTAATCACCTTAATAACACATAGAGAACTCTTTATTCTGGCAGATTAGGGCATAGCAAGGACCAATGGGTGGAAGATAAAACTAGGCAAACTCAAATAGGAAATAAATGTACATTTCTTTTAAACTGAATAATTTATCTATAGAAAGAAAACTACTTGAGAAGTACTGCAAAATCCATTTTTTTAAAGAAAACAAGAGTGTTATCTTTCTGGAACATTGCACAATATCAGGACAAATACAAGTGAAAAGGCATTTTGCTTGATGACCTGAGCTGTAAAAGAATATAGTCTGCGACTCCTGAGAAGCTGAAGAGAATTCAGTACAACACAGAATCAGTGAGAAGGCCTGAGTAGAACAAGGCAGCAACTGAAATCCATGAGATTCAGGTCATAAGAATCTATCTGACTAAGAAAGTTGATATGAAGACTTAGATTTCCCCGGATTTTGAAGGGAAGGAAAATTATATACAGAGCCTTGTAGGACATCTGTTCTGTAAATTGTGACAGTCCTAGAGCCTTCCAATATAACTAGTTTGGTGCATGTACGGAGAGGTACTGGTATCTGTGAAGTTCTCATGTTCTTCCTCTAAATGCTTCGTGACACTCTTTTTCTCTGATATTGCTGGAATCATTTTAGTTCTGAAATCATAATCAGCCGCCCATGACTATTATTGCTAACTCCTGAGAATATTGATAAATAATACTTTCTGAACTTTATATATGAATTTTTTTCTTGTCGTTGACCTAATTTTTTTCCTCTTTTCACAATAAAAGAACTACAGTTCTCGTCTCGCTCCCTGCAAATTCTCAGTTATTTTCTGGGGATATGCCTGGCATTTGAAAGCCTAGTTGTTAAGGCTAATACATTTGTTTATGATTGCAAGCCCCAATATAAATCAGCTGTTCTATCCTCTAGATGGACGTGATGTTTCAGTGTCTCATGTAATGCTCTTTATTTTTACACTCCCCTTAATCCATTCAATGAAACCAAACAGCACAGTAATGGAAAGTCTTTTCAAGTGCAATGGAAGTTGTCAAATATCTGTTCACTCTCCTCAATACTCACTATATTGAATTATGTCTTACTTTCATGACGTCTAAACATCTGCTTAAAAACCTTTTCAGATGGTACTGTGAATCATAAAAAATTCAAAATTCAGTAAAATTGTATCACATGTGCAGTAACTATAGTGTACAGCTATACAGAGCCTGCTAGATAGCTACAAGTTTAACTTGTGCAAGAGGTGCTCCATAGAGAGCTCAGAAATGTGCTGTCACTGTTAGCAACAGAATAACAACATTACTGCATTTGCATGCATAACAGATTATCAAGTCCCTGATTATTTTCTGTTTGAAATTGCTGAAGGATTAGGATAAAATAGAGACGGAAAACATATGTGCTTGAATGCTCATAGGGATAAGGAAAGATATAAAGGTACAAGAAGTAACAGAATGAGAGTAAAAAAAAACATGTCCATAGCAGAATCGTATTTTTAGGGTCATTTCACTGTCCCTATCAAATCTAGTCCCTAACAGATCTGGGCTTTTTCACTCTTTCCTTAGTATTAGAGAATGAGATATTTTTGTTCCTCTTGGGCTGTTTCAGCCACCTTCTCTCTCAATCGTAAGGTATTTTAAAATTTCACAGCACTTTCTAATCAGAATTTTTTTGTTGACTCTATTCTTGTTTTCTAGTTTATGCTGCTTTATGATAGAATTAAAATGCTTCTAGATCTTGTGTTTTCCAAACAAATAGAGATATAATCAGTTTAACTACCTAACCCTTGTCATGTGAATGCAAACCTACTGTATAGAAAAACTTAACCAGTTGTTTTGATTAGCTGAAATACTTTCATTAAAAAGCAGATGTAAAATTCACTCACATAAAAAATTACATATCTACATATTACTTCCATTGTGTTCCAATATGTCTTTTAATATTTATTTCCTGCATGAATATCAAAGTTCAATATAATCCATTGCAGTTATATCATTACCTTTTAATAGCTAGAATAGTGTCTAGAGCATAATCTTAATTCAAAGTGCATCAATAATAATGCAATAAGTATCTTTTTCCTGATAAATAAGTTTCTTTGAAGATCAGCTAAATGTTCATAAAAGTTATATTTGCAGCAATGTTTAGCTGTTTCTCAAGGAGTATTCAAATTATAGACTTCTAGGGCTATTTATTAATCTTTGAAATTAAGACTGCATCAGGGCTTCTCTGTGTGATATGGATATATCAACACAACCAGTGATAAATTAGAAATCTCAGATATAGTCTACCACATAATATAATTGTGCATATTGACAAAATTATCGAAGTCTTCCCAAACTTCTTACTATTGGTTATCGTTCAGTGTGGTATATGGAGTTGTGATTACAAGATTCATTGATAATATCTGGAAAATGTCAAGATGCTGGTGACATCACTTTTAATATAAAAATTTCTACAGTGCTTTCTTTCTGCTTTCCTGCTAAAAACATTTCTTTTAAGGACAAATATTGTAAACAAAAATAATGGAAAGATAATGGAGTGCCAGAATTTTTCTTAATTATCTTGGCTTTAATTTCTAGCTATGGAATAACATAATCACATTCAATAGCACTGCCTTTTTACTGAACCTATCAAATGGCATGCAAGATCATATAGTTAATAATAATGAATAATCAGTTAATCCAAGTTAACAGCTTTCTGTTGAATACCTAGTAATAAGTATTTATTTTTATGGAACATTTTTCTGACCACTTCTAACAATACTGTTAACATCCTTGTGTAAACCTTACATTTCTGCAAACGGTTGAGATCTTGAAGCAGCGACCCAAGCCACACAGTGACATCCTGCAGTAGATTGGAATCTTCTTCATATTTGTCTGCCTGACTCAGTGCTGGTTATCTTTCAAAACTTTCCTCTGAGGAGCAAAGGAGGCAGACTTGCCTAGGGTTATGCTGCCTGCCACCAGAATTACAGCTCTGTGGAGACAATGGCCCAGGCTATTTCTGGATGTGGTTAGTACCAAGCTTTTCTTGACAACTCCGCTCCACACTGCCAATACAAATTACTGATGCCTCCATGTCCAGCCACTTTTTATTCCTTTTTGCCCCTAAAGCTGATGATTATAGCAGGTTTGGAACATTTTCATGCTATTCCCTTCCTTGTTTGCTGGAATAAGTCTGTCAACAAGGTAACCCTCTGATCTCTTAGATGATAATCACTGTGTCTGCTTAGTTTGGTTTTGGATAGTGCTATCATATTGAATTAACATTGTCCTCAGAACCTGTCATTTTCAACTCTGCCATATGAGAGGTTTGGAATGATCCTGGGAATTCCAGTTGACTAAAAGAAAAACACCGTATGCTGTTTATGAGAGAATATGAATAAAAGGGGAACGTTGAAAAGTGTCGGTGGACAAGTCCCAAAATCTAACTCTGTGTGTGCAGCCTCATTTTCTCCTTCAGTGCCCATAAAAGACCATATAAAACTTATTTAGAAGCTCAGGTTAACTAGTGGTTTTGTTTCGTTTATGCTCCTTGATGTTTCTAGTCTAATTTCAGGAAATAGTATAATACTATATATTTTATTATATTTATTAGGCATCAACATCCTTATTTTTTTAGCATATAAGTGGGAATTTTAACACACAAGTCATAGTTTGTACCACGTAGGCTACCAACAGAAGCTACTTAGCAATCAAGTTAAAACACAGAAGTTATCAAAGGATCCTCCCTCTTGTCATAATTCTAGATCTTGAAAAACAGATGATACATCCCTAGCAAAGACAAAATGAAACCTACAATATAGTATTTAAGTAGAAATTATTTTAAAAGCAGCTGAAGAAAAGAAAAACATTTGAACACTACCATCATTCTTGAAAAAAGAACATGTTCTCAACAGGCATATAAAGAGCTAGTGGCGAGGAGGTCTTCAAAGCCTGGACATGCAGAAGGCATGAACAAGTCTTGATTGAATGTGGTTAGAAGTCGGATGTCTTTGATTTGTTTCCTCTGATCCAGACCATTTAACTAACCAAATCAGACTGTAGTCACATTAAAAAAAAAAAAAAAAAGGTTAGATGAAGGAGTAAGTAGACCCTTAAATAATGACTGTCTGAAGCAATTTACCCCATTAGATGCTTGGGTGTATTAGTAGTACTGTGAAAGACAACAGTTCTACATCTGACTTTTTAAAGTACCTTTGGTAAGTGTGTTTTGTGCTCTGTAGGCAACAACTAACTAATATTATTCACAGCGGGCTGGGCTTTTATTTTCCATTTGTTCCCTGTTCTTTAGCTCATGCAGTTGTTCAGTAGGACTTTTATCCTGAATGTTTACTGGTGTTCTGACTTCAGAAGCACAAGTCATCAAATCATCTGTGGGTGATTTCATTCTGAAACCACTAGCCCCAGTACATCTATTTGTTTTTATAATGATCTGAAAAAAGCCCTCAAAATACTATGGCCATATGAAACAATTTTGCTAAAACTTTCATACAAATATTCTAAATGGATGAATAATACAAACACTTGATCAAATAGCTACCAAACAGAAAGTAAACCCATACCAACTGATTTTAGTAGAATCAGAAGTGATAATATTTTCTTGACATATATAATTTCTCTTGCCAAGAGATAGCTAAACATTTTCATTCTGGTTGATAGAATCATACTATACATCAGAGGCTCTTGCAATACTTCTGCTAAGAGTAGGGAGTTTTTTTCCCTTCCTACTAGAAAGTGTATTCTTCTAAAAGTCTCAAAAAATATATGAAGGTTGCAAATAGATTTATTTCCTAGTTAGGAGTCACGGGGGGCATTTCAGATATCCTTCACTGCTTCATCTTTTTTTAAAACTTTCTATTGTTGTTGAAATTCTATTTTTTTCTATTTTTTTAGTGGGTTTCTGTTGTCACACAGATTTATTCAGTAAAAGATAAAGTCTGTAATCTTCGCTCCCCTTACCCCTTGTACAAGGTTTCTAAATCAAGCATTTTTATTTAATCCTGGCATCATGTGGTATTTTATTTCAGCCAACTTCCACGTATCATGATTGTCAATGTCATACTGACCTTCCCTATCTTCTACTTTCCTATCTTTCTACCGTGGGAGAAAGAAATCCTTTATTATTAATAGACTATTTTGAAATCCTCTGTACGTCTATCTTGGAATCACAAAAAGGCAATATTCAACGACATATACTGCCATCTCTGTAATTTTTAATCACAAACTGTGCACTCACTGTAACAGTTGTTGTAATAATGAATGAATCATGCACCTTGATAATAATAAGGCTTAGAACGCATGTGAAAAAGGTGAGTATTTTCCCCTGATTTAAATGACCAGTGATTTTAATGGTTCTCATTCTGACGTGTTGTTGGCTTTGCTTTAGTAGATCATACTTATTACTGGGCATATGTAGAGTTTTAATTCAAAGGAGATTAAGATAATCAAAAACAGATCAATGCATTAAAAAAATTAGAAGAGACTGCTGATACACACTGATCTTACTCTCCATGTTATGAAACTGAATTAATGTTAAACACAAGAAGAGAAGTATAAGCAAATTGTAAACCCACATTAGGGATTGCATAAGGAAAATGCCATATGCATTCAGAACACAATAAAATAATTGCTATTTGACTACAGATTATCGTGGACTTTTCATTTCCATCCATGTATCTTAGAAAGCATTTTTGTTGTGGGTTGTTTTTTTCTTGTAAAATATATAAAAAGCAGTATAAGAATGAAAAAAAGTGTTCAAAGATTTCTTAGTAGAAATTCAAAAGAAAAAAGAAGTTGAAAAATATTTCAAAAGAATAATTGTTTTCCTCATTTATTTTTTTTTTAAAGAGTATCTACCTGTGAAAGAAACTATAAGTTTTATCCCCCCTATTTTTTAGAAGGGTATAATGCAAGATACTGCTTCAAAAGATGAGCATGAAGAGGAGAGAGGAAGCACATTTTCCTTTCTTAAAAATCCAACTAGAAAAAGTAGTCCTAAAAAAGTTTTTGCAACAGCAGACAGTCTTGTATTTCTGGTGTGTTTTATCAGAGCTGGAGTTTAATACAATATTCCTTCCCTCCTTCCTGGTTTCAAGAGTTTTACTTTTGAACTTTATAATCATGAAAATTAAGAAATTAATGAAGACATAATTCATCAAAGAAGATAGGTATTTGCATGCATTCTGATGAAGACTCTTTACTCAGTCTAGACTATACTTAAATGCTTTGTAAAGCAAGGACTAACCAAATTTATTTTAGGATCACAAAGGCATGTCCAATGTAAATGCTCAAAAACACGGAGTACTTGCTACTGATGTTTCCAGCTCATATGTTGGTCTTCTCCCACATGCTAATTATACTTTTTGAACAAGTGCAGCTATGAGATGGTATCCTGAATTTGCAAATAATATTTTTCATATTATATATCTTACAATTAAGTAGAACCAATAAAACATTTTCTGGATGCAATTTTAGTTTATTCTGGTAGATATGAGATAATGAAGTTTCTTTTGGTGTAACTGTAATAGTTTAAAATCTCTAATATATATGTGATTTAATTATATATATTCCTTATAAATAAGATTAGGGAAGGATACTGACAGCATGCCGTTTGATACTAATAATAAGTCATGATCCTTGCTAGCTGCAGGGTTAGTGAGGCAAAGCTAATAAATTAAACTATGAAGCCAAAAACTAATAAACCTCCAGGAGCAAAAAGAATTTCTCTCATAATTGAAAACATGAGATATTTGTTAGGCAATGGTAATCACACTACAGAGTTCAATGAATAAAGGAAAGTCCCTAGAATGCTGAAAATATCAGTTATCCAGCATGAGGAAAGAAAGAGAAGGGGAAAGATTTACAGATGAATATATTCATTAAAGAGCATAGTCAAATATTAATTTCAAATATGCAATTTGATGAAATACAAATATATTTAAATAATGGGGAATTATGTAATTGATCTTCTACTTCATGATGATACTTTTACTTCATAATTCTATTTGCACCTTACTTGAGTTTCTTGCATTTCAGAAGACACAAAATGAATTTCCGTGTGAAGCATTGGTGAGGGCAGAAATCCTTGTTTCAGCTGAGCTGTGTTGTAGCTATCCCTAAATAGTCAGCTAGGTTTCTTCTTACTTTGCTCTGTGGCTGTGGTGCCAGAGTAGCCACAATGTAAATGTACACAATTGGTCTTGGTTTTGAAGCAGTCAGGGTAGCTCCCTCCAGTACTCAGGCACAGTCCATAAGGTCCATATAAGCCCACCACTGAAGTGTGTACTTGAAAGTAAGCACAGTACGTTCATATGAATAGCTTTCCAGCTCAATTGTTTAAATCTCTACTGACTATATTAACAGCATTAATGTCTTAGTTTTAATGGAATCCTAATACTATCATCATTTCTGTACAATGATTTGTTGTTTTTGTTTGTGTTTTGTTTTTTTTCCCCAAATGGTTATAGAGGAAGGTGAGTGTGTTGGTTGAGTGTTAGTTGCGTATGCTGGGGAACATGAGCAGAGGGGAAAAAAGTGATTACTGAAGAGTTTTTTTCAGAATTAATAGGGGTACTTGTATAAAGGTTGTCTAACTCTTTTGAAAATATTTCTTTTAATTTCATATATAATCATATCCCAGCTATGATTTAAGTTTACAGTTGGAGGCAATAGATTGGTTAATGTATCAGAAAAGAGCTGTCATTATTTCATAGGGTGGAATCCTCAGAGTCAGGAAGGCAACTAAAATTTTCTTATATGCAGTGTTTTATGTTCTGTTTTTCCACACCAATGAATCTTCTTTCTGTGATGAGGTGGGGTCATAGAAAGGGAACCCCAGTGTTGCCCTTGAGACCGAAGAGTTAATCTTGCTATTTCAGTCATTCCTCTCATTCAAAAAGGTAAGAATCACCACCTTAAAGAATAATTCCAACTTGATAAAGTTTATTTAACAATGAAAAACTTGTTTAATTTTTTTTAACATTTTAGCAAGTAGTTGTTTTAGTCTGTATTCACTTTTTTAAAATTTCCTTAAAATATGCTAAACTAATTTGATGCTCTTTAAGACAGGTAGGGAAAAATGATACATCATTTTCCCCTTGTTGTTTGACAGTTTTCAATGACTTACTTTATTCTTTTAATTTTCACGTAATTGTTTAATCAATCTCCTTAAATTCCTCAGGTTTTTTTTAAACAGGAAAAAAATATGTAGATATGATATAAACGCCTGCTTTTATATTACAGGTCTTTCTTTTTACAGTAAAATTTTATTAGCCATGTGATAGCATCTGAAAAGCTAGCAGGTATCATATGCTCAATTGCCCTAGCATATGGTAAAATAGTAACTGCAAGAAATTTCTAGGAAATAATCTTGGCAGCATGGGAAATACAGCCTCCAGACCACCAACAATGGAGAGACGCTAATTGCTCGCTGTGACAATCCATGTTTATTGCACTGTTGAGCACTTGTTCTGTTACCCTCTAGAAAATTTGTATTTCTAGAACCTATATATTTTTTTAAGAACATTTATGTAGATTAATATGTACAAATACCCAAACAACTAATTATGTATAGTATGGAATACATAAATAATTTGTTATAATTGATAATTAATATCTTATATATAGATACATGTATACATTTTTAAATATCTGTATAAAAAATATAGATCTCTGGCTGAGAACTAATACTGTTTCACTGTCTTTCAGGATGAAAGTAAGAAAGAAAATATGACACTTGAATGAAACAAAAGAAGGGATAAAACACAAGAAAAACATCATCTTGCATGTCAGCCAGGGAATAAAACAGGACATAAATGACATTAAATTGTTTGAAAATACCGAAGTCATTTTGTCTTCTACTAGTAGCAACTACTGAGGACATCTCAGAAACTTATCTTAAATGAGCATTAATGTTATTATTTCTCCATTTTTCTGGTTCATTGACATGCAACATCCTTCTTTTATTCATGGGAAAAAAGGGAACATAAGAGGAAGAAAATGGACCACATCTTTGAAATTCTTCAAGACAAGTTACTAGATATATTTTTCTCTGCTACAACTAGAAGTATGATATATGAAAAAGGTATGTATACTGCTTCTTTTATTCAGTTTGGAATTGAGACTATGAATGCTTTCACTTGATGACATTTTTATTAAATGTCACATGTTTTCTGATGCCTTTAGTGTGTATTTTTATTGTACTGGAAGCTAACTATCAGCATCACAGATTGTACTGCTTTCACCACATTTATAAACATAATATATGTTTCAACAAACTTGTGTCATGGCCTCATAGCCCCCTTTAGAGGAGGAGATTTTTCTGGAGCAGACATGATGTTAAGGTGACCAGAAAGTATTTGTTGATATTCATGTAAATGTTTTCTCTCTCTTTTTAGAAATCTTTTGAAATGTTACTCCAAAGACTTTTTGAAAGTGATATAATATTTCTTGAATAAGGAAGACTACTGTGAAACCTTTCTGAAAATTTATTGTAAATCAATCATCAAAAATTTAGTTTATTTGAAAGTACCAACAATGTGTATTCAGTAAATATTTACAGAACATCACCAAAGCCACATACCAGTTACAAAATACAGTTTCTAAGTCATGTGTTTTGTTTTATGGAGGGAGATTCAGCTCCGCTGCTTTTCCCGGGTCAACTATTGACATTGGAAAATAACATGGATAATGCATAAGAGGAAGGAATATTTACTTTGTCTTTTCTAGATTAGACTGATCCACTCCCTTAGAGTTCTGCCTGCTATCATTCCTTATTTAGGAGTTCTAACATACTCATCTCCTTCCAGATTTTAGCACAAATGCCTATAAACCTATTAATCATAGACAAACTTTAATTTACAGTTAGTGATTTTTTAAATTTCCAAATGTAAACCAGAAACAGCTTTTCCCCTCTTCTCTCCATCATACGTGAAGTTTTCTATGAAAAACTGTGCAATTAGGCATAACAAAACAAAAGAAATAACATATGTAAATGCTTTTCATGAGATTGTCCAGGATGAGCTTAGCCAGTTGGACTAATTAGTCAAATTGGTATTAAGAAGAAAGTAAAAACAAACTAAAGAACAAACAAGTAACAGGTTATAGTTTCTCAAAGAGGAGCTACTATTTCAATGAGACATAGAGAAAAGCTACTTTGTTTCTTTCTCCAGTACTGCTGTCCTTGCTTCAACTTACTGTCTTTGTCTACTCCAGTTAATTTATGGCCATCTGGAATCCAAAGTCTTTGCACATGTATAACCACTGGCAGCATTGTTCCCACCATGTTATAGATAAAGAATGTAAAAAACTAGGTTTCACCAGCAACATAAAGGTTTGCCTGCAGTGTTTGAGAATAAACCCTTGCTCAATACAGTGGGAGACAGAAAACATGGGTCCATGGGATGCTTTTCAGAAAGGATTTGCTGGACATAGGAAGTTCACTGAGCTTGGCAGCTTTTGACTCCTCACAGGTGAGAACAAAACCACTGAGTAATCTCTTATAATGATTGTGAACACTTGCTAAATAGTAAAACAGCACAACACACAAATGCAAAAAAAATCGCATTTACTGGTGCTGAAAACTTCTATTATTTTTACCCAGACAAACACAGATTCAATAGGTAGGTTACTGAGATAAACTCCAAGGTAAAGTAGCCTCTTGACTCCATCTTTTACTCCAGGCACATATGCTTCTAAGGGCGTAATGTAAACTGCAGGCAAGACTGAACTCCACATTTATCTTGATGTCCAAAAACTTTCATACATGTGTATAGAGAAATATGCACTTACAGACCTTGGTATGAATTCACCTAGCCCAAACATTCAGTAAGCAAAATCTTTTGATTTGATTTCAGCTTATTAAGTACAAGTTCAATTTTAATCCCAAAGCAGCCTGAATCCCAAAATATTTTGGTTGGTTGGTTTATTCTTTTTCCTGAAAAAGAAAACCAGAAGAAAATGGATGAAAGATTTCTTATTAAATAAATCTTTGGCCTATTTCCATCCCGTACTCACCCTCCTTGCAAAGAAAACAGTACTGATGGTAAGGCACACAGGTAGGTCTACACAGATCACCAATTTGGATTTTGAAAAGCATGATTTTATTATACCGGTCAATGCTGACAGAAATGTTACCCATCTTGCTTAAAATGAGCTTAAAAGGAATATCATAAATATTTCCCTTAGACATCTCTAGACTTTTGGTAAAAGAGAATCAGAAGAAAGAATTGTTGACCATCAAAAAATAGCCGATAAGTCTTCTTAAAATAAGACAAATGCAAACAGCGACAAAGAATGAACTAGATCATTCCTTTATCTCTTTTCATAAATGATGGTAGGGTACAGATAAAATGTGGTTTTAATATCAGTCCTGACTGGATTAGTTTATCAAGATCTCAGTATGATGTGCTAAGTTTCTCTGTGTAGGCAAGTGAATAACATGCAGAACATTATTACTTTCATTCACCGTTGAGCTGGGCTGCCTTTGAGTGCCATATTCCTCCCTAAGCAGCCCATCTGCAATGTCAGCACTTTTCCAGTCAGTTTCCATGAAAACTAAAGGCAGTGAAAGGCACAATGATTTGTTAAATATGTCCCATAAGTAGTTATTACTGTGCCATCAGTGTGCATGTACTCTGCATTACTCCTGCAGCATGTTTATAAATTACATTGTCATCATGAACCTCTTTCATGTACTTCGTTTGTCCTTGCTGTCTTAAAATATACATTAGTTATCAGTCAAAACTGTAGCAAATATCCTACAAGGTCATTCAGTGCAAAACAGATGTTCATATAATTTATGGAGATAAACAAGTGCTTGTGCTTTATTAGATTAAATATTAGGTAATAAATTAAAGGAAATATTATCTTGCAGGGGTTAATCAACCTAACTATATGCTCTGTAATTTATTTTCCCATTCCGGGTTATAAGTGTTTTGGTTTTGGTAAGCTGTTCATTTAACACACACAGTATTAGTGTGTCTGCGGCAGTATTTTATAACTTCTTCCATATAAACATATATCTGCAATAAAAGGCAAATGTTACAGTAGCTGTGATTATTCATCAGGACATTAACACAAGCAATTTACTGATGGTCTTTCATGTGTAATATTGAAAAAGCAAATTTTCATTGCCATTTCCTACCCTAAGTTTTATGGAAAGTTTAGTAAGTAGTAAAAACATGATAAAATTGAGAGTGAGCCTTAACCTTTAGGTTGTAATACTTAACCACCCCTCCCTTATAAAGAAACCCCTCTCAAGGAGTTACACCATTTGGAAAAGTAATGATTTCCATTATTGTTTGTTACAGACTTTTTCCTCAAAACTGGAATACACAAAATTGCAACAACTTACGAAAAATCATTTGTATAATTAAATCAGGGTTGTTATTAAGTTTCCCCAAACTAGGCAGAGATATGAAGCTTCTCTCCACCTTTGTAATAAAATTGTTGTGTGACATTTTTTCAAAATTAGTAAGATGTTGCTGTTTATTTTGGGCTTTATTTGAAAGAGGTCTTGATTTAAATTCCAGTTCCTGATGATGCGTGCATTAGTCAAGGGGAAGAAGGACAGGCTTGCACTGATGTTTTCTCAGTCATTCTTGTTTAAAAAAAAGAATGACATTTGATGAGAAGCTCCTGCAGGACCACTGGAAGCTTCCAGTGTAAAACACTCAGTCCCGTACTACAACAACTTCATGTGGGCAGTCCTACCCTTTCTTTCCTGCTGTAAGGTAGCATATACCAGGTTAGTCTGCTTCCTCATATCACAGTGAGAAAGTGCACTGTGGATGCAATAAAACTGGAACAAATGCACACCCATGGTTGCACGCACACAATCCACACCATCGATTTGTTTTTGACTTATATGCACTGCACCAAATATGTCAAGGTAGAAATCATAGCAGCACATTCTACACTCACCATGCGAGACCTGATATATCCTTTTAACAGACAAGAGTCCTGATTCTTGGTTTGTATGTACAAGTTAAACACTTTCTCTTGCCTCCAAATGAAATTAAGATTTGACTTATTGAGTGAAATGCATTGGCCAGATTTATCTAGGGTATAAGGGATTGCTCAAAGCAAAATTCATACTGTAACAGACCTGAGGTAAACACAGAGGTCTTCTGAAAAACTCCAAAGAAATGCCTTCATCAGATCTTTTAACTCCTAGTATAATGTAAGTATTCTTTCGGAAGAGTTTGTTCACTCTTAATGTTTTGACATGGACTTATGCTGTTTAAATTAATTCCAAGTATTTGAGTGAAGGAATTAAGACCTAAATAATGTATAAAAGCCATTCTTCGAAAATTACTTCTGTTTCTGTAAAGACAGCAGTTCCTGATGAGTTCCTGTGAGTATTTCAAATGCAGCCTTTCTGGTCTTACTGCCCTATCAAAAGAAATTGTGATGTTCAGCATATAGTTAGCCAAATGGCTTACTGATTCTTTTTCAGAAGGAGGGGACTCTGTTTTATGAAGATGAACACATGACTCAAAGACCTAACTCAAAGATTAATTGGTCAATAAGAGTTACAACCTATTCCTCCTTTTATGTCACTTTGTATTGAATGACAAGTTATACATACAAAAGGACTTTTTTTGCCATTGTAAATTAACATGCAACAAAAGGATTTTCTTTGATGTTAGTTTTCTTGCACTCTTTTTAGAGGTGTAGAAACAATAATCCAAAACTTTTTGTATATAGAGAATCAAATTCAATTTTTAACATACATGTCAGTGGAAGACAAGTTTTTTACCTTGCCTGTACCTGTTAGGTGAGCCCTCCAAAATCTCTAGCTATACACAAAGAAAAGCTCGTGCAGTTGACAGGTCCTTCTCATACAGTATGAGCTTAGACAAGTAGAGATGACAGTTGAAGGAGAATATGTAGACATGTAGAGTCTATTTCAATTTCTGCTTGTCCATTAAGAAGACACATTTCCATTCTCCCTCATTTTCAGACTTTTCTTTACACAGTGAATGTCTGTCTTCAGTATTAGGAAGACTTTATTTTCACCACTTCCCTTCCGAAATATCTGGATAAATCCTCTCCAGAAGTATAAAACATATATTTTACATGATGGATTATGATTAGGTATATTCAAAATGTGTCAAGAAACTGAAAAAATAATGTTCATAGACCTGCCAAGTTTAATTCATTTTCAATGAGTCTCTATTTTACTGACAATTTAGGATCATTTGGAGCAATTTGGGGTATACAAAGTGATTCATAATAATTTTTGAGGCTCTCTTGAGAACTAGCATCTTTTTAATCTTATCAAGACTATTTTAAAAACACACTTTAATGTATCTCACAATTTGTTTCTGTTCTCTAATGATGTGTTGACTAGCTTCCCAGTGTACCCTTTTTTTATTCCACCTTGCATAGGTGAAAGGAAAGATGAACAGTATACAATCTGAGAGTAAAAACAGACAAGTACCTTAAAGAGTTAATATAATTTGTATTTTATAGAAGTGTACCAAAATCCAGAGATTTTCCTGAGCAATGGTAGGCAGGAAACAGTCTTCCTATCCTACCTGAAGATAGATAGAAGAATTTTTGAGATCCTGAACAGAAATCAAAAGGAAAAACAGTAATTAAAAAAGGGTGAGAAAACCCATCTACCAGATGAAAATCATTACAACACAAATATTAATACTGTTCATTACAAGAAAAATAATAATATTACTTATCAATATTTCCCAGATTAAATGTTCTCTGGAGCTGATTTCCTCTTTCTTTTTGAATATGAAGTTAATTTTGTTTCTTTGAAAGACCTAAAAATTCTCCCCAAAAAAATGTTGGTGGAGCAAGCTAATAGCATATCACTCGTCAAAAGTTTCTCTCTCTGGATTCTTGGGAAGACCTTGACAGTACATACTTTAATCTGTGATCTCAGTAATACAAATGCCATATATGAAGAGTTGATCTTAAACTTTCCTTACATATAACTTGTAATCTAGACCTTCAATTACTTACCTTACTTCTGATGAAAAGCCAACATTTTGAAATTTTAAGCCTTGTCATCCACTAGATTTTCCACTTCCACAGCACCTACAGGTAAAAGAAGAAGATTGTGTTTGAAGCACTGACACGGTATGAAATGCCAACATCACAAAAGAAATAACTGTCCATAAATCATTGCCTGAGTAGTAAACCTTTAGGAAAAAAATCACATTTTTCATTGTTTCGTTATTCTCATAATCATTTCATAAATTATAAATGATCTTTACTGAAGACTTTAAGGAACAGTTAAACTATTTTCGGCTTTTCTTTTTATGTGCTTACAGTGAAGACACAGAGACAAGTAAAAGAAAGATTAGGTTCTATAATGAAAACAAAGTTAATGTAGTTATTCAAGAGATAGGATGTTTTCTGTGTATGGAAAAGCAGGCAAGATAAAGCTTGTTTGATTTTGTTGCCAAAAATTATAAATGGTTCACCTAGACAAAGTATACCTTCAATAACACTGCATCTTTCATTTCTGTACCAACTAGATTTTCCAAGTTTAAACTAAAAAAATACTATTTTTAGTACAATTGATGTTTCAAGAACTACTAAAAGTAACTATTAAAAATGAAGTATGATGTGTGACATGTAATCATACAAATTTTAAAATATAACTAAGCCGCTTATATCATGCCGTATACAGGTTGCAAGTGTTGATGAGGTAAAGAAGACAGAGTAAAATGTACAGTACCTGATTAAAGTCCCCTCAATGGATCTCAAACGACAATACAGACTTTCATAAGAATTAAATTACTGGTTATTGGAATACAACAAATAATCACTACTTCTTTTTTCCTTTTTTTCCAATATTGTAAAAGATGAATACAAAAATATAAAACACTTTTTAAAGCATTTTAAAGTAGTGTCTTGATATGACAGAAGGTCATTTGGGATCAGGATCATAAAAGTAATTATTATCACATCTATTACTATTTTTCCTTTGATTAAAAAAATGGCACAACAACTTAATATAGGCTCCAAGATATTACAAGATTTTTTGAGAAGAAATTTGGGTGGATTTTGTACTCAGTTGTGGCTAAATCGTATAAAATTTAGCACACTAAAGTATCATGCTTCTGTATCACTCTACTCAGCAAGATAGATATTTATTATTTTGCTTTTTACTCAGAGCTTTAGGATTAATACAGCAACCCACCATGTTGGAAGCATCAAAGCTCAATATGCTAATTCACTGTTACAACTATGAAAAATGAGAGACATTAGTGTAAATTGCCTTTGGTGTCAATGTAAGAAATGTTAGGGTTGAAAAATGCTCATATAACTTATTGTGTGTCCATTGAACCTACATGTGGTCAAGGAGTAAGACCTGAAGGAAGATATGATATTCCTCTCCCTGTTCCACTGAACAGGGATTGAACTATGTGGAGTGACTGAAATATCTATATCACATGCTATCCACCTAAAAGAAGTTGAGTACATAGTTTCTAAGGCATTATTTCAATTTTTAATGATAACCTATTGCTGCTTTTGGGCAAAGAGCATAAACCACAGTGAGCAAACACACTAGAATACTCTGTAGTGTTTTGGATTACTTATAAACACTAGTTGTTGATGGGAAAGTTTCCTTTATTCTATATTGAGATAAAATACTTGTTCAAAAATTACAGTCATAAATCCAATCTGTTCTCTTTTGTTTCTGCTTTTTGTAGTAAGTGAAAAAACCCCTATGATGAACATATGGAATATTGAGGGGATGTGATTTTGCATTATAGCACGGCAGTTGGGCCCAGTGGCTAACTGGTACTGTTGCTCTATGTGACTATCTGGTGATATGACTTTTAATAATTTGAATCTGTAATAAAATTTTACATTAAAAGTACAGGTTAAACAAACCACTCACCATTGTCCTTATTTCTTTCTTTTGGTTTAAGTATTTTAAGCCTATTGAGAAAAGAGATTTAAAAAAAAAAATCATTAACATTAACTGTAGTTCTCAAATTGTACATACACCTGGGACTCAGATGTTTTATGATGATATCCAAGAATAAGATGTGTTCTTAAATGATCTTCCATCACAGAAAATGAAATACATTGATTTTCCTCTGTATAAAAACAGGGAGTCCCATCAAAAAGACACAAAATTATTCTCAGAAAAAGAGAGTAATTCCGTTTTTTCCTTCTCTCTCTAAAGTAAGTCTATCATTTGCCTATAGAATTCTCTCATGTGTTTCTAGCTTATATATCTCTGTTTCTCTAAGATTTCATTTATCTCCAAAAAGAGATGGAACAGATTTGGGAACCAAAAAGTATAGTTCAAAATATTTCTTTCAAAAGACAGTCTAATGGGATGAAGAGATAAAGGTAGCTGACATGCAACATTAAAAGGATTTTATTATTATTTTCGAGACTTGTAATATTATTCATAAGGCAAATTCAACTGATGCATAAAAACTGAAATTTCTACTCATTAAACACAGAGAATTCTATGAAATATAATGCAACACAAACTATTTCTAGGTAAATTGGTTGGCAGGTCAGGTGCAGAAGCAACACAGTGCATTAATTAGTCCAGGTTGGGCTACAGTCATGCAGTTCTAGGACAGAAGTTAAACTTGTTTATTGTTAGTCTAGGAATTAATTCAATCTTCACAGTACGTGGATACTCCTTGGATTATCGATGAAGGATGGTAGACCAATCATTTTAGCATAACTAGAAGTTAACATTCAAAAAAAATCAATTACTAGGCATAATTTCTTCTGAGCTTCTTGTCAAGCAAAAAAATAATCTGTATTTCTTAAATAATTTAGTGAGTAATTTACTTTCTAGAATTGTAGACTGCATAATATTCCAATGAGTGCTACAAATAGTAAACAACAATTTACTCCACTACTTGGATGCAAGAATAATTTTTTCACTTTGAGAATGATTCGCCATTGAACTATTCTCACCAAGGAGGTGCTGGATTCCCCAACACTGAACACTTTTAAGATTCATCGGCACAAATTGCTGGGATGTCATATAGACTGTACTTTTGCCAAGAAAATTTGACCAGATGATCCTTGAGGTCCCTTCCACACTGGTATTCTACGATTCTGTGAAATAAATCACATTAATTATGATTACCTAAGGGGTTAGCTTTAACTTCCTAGAGTATTACTTTCCTTCTGGTAATCTGCAAAGTAGACTATTTTATGAGAGGAGGAATAACTAATAAGCATACCGGTTTCTATCAATTCCTAATTTGGCACTTGGAAACAGTCAAACTGTATCAAAAGTTCCACCACTAGTGGTTTCTTAGAAGCACTAGAAAGACAGTTCTATACCAAATTCTTAATTGCATCATCTACTGATTCTGATAATTTTACATAAGACTTCCATTCAAAACACAGCTAACCATAAAATTATTCCTTTGTGATGCAATCCAACGTCTTCTGTTGCTGTCTCTCTTTTCTTTTTGGACTGTTAGGGTTTTACTCCTTCCCATTGTAACTGAAGTTGAATTCAAGGCCTTGTGGTCCTTTTCTCCAAAGATTTTTTCACTATCACAGCTCATTAGTTTTTGGAAGTTAAAACAGAAATAATGCTGTGGAATGGAATTTAAACTCTTACCATGTATTCCAGTCCTATTCTCTTCAGGGAGAACAGAATCTCTGTTTTCCATTTGTGCATCCTCTTTATCACATATCAGAATTCTCTGATGTTCTAGACCTTTGAGTTTTCCTGTAGGCTTTTCCTGAGCTATAGGTTATAAGTTATGTTATAGGTTATGTCAAGGAAGTTGATGCCCTTTCTACTTCAGTCCATGTCAGTTAATTTTCTGGTGGACTTAGTCTAACTTTCTTTTGCTGTTACAGACACGTGTTTATATAACTTTCTGAATAAATTAGCACTACCACACGTGAATCTTATAAGAAATAGATGATGAATTTGTTTAGGATAGCAGGTAGTAATTTTGCCACCTAAACTAGTGGAACGAAATACTTACACCAAAACTGTGAAGAAGAAAAAGTTCTTCTAAAAATAAGATGTTATGCTATTTTGTAGTTAGTTATTCCATGAACATGGTAACATTCTTTGTATAAGCTGACTCATGCAAGTGCCTTTTATCAGGAGACTGACACAAAACACATTCTACTTTAATATTACTATCCTGCATGCAGTATGCAGTACATTCATTTTATGTACAAAATAGGAAATTTTTCATAAAGAGTGCATTTTAATGAACATTGGCATCTAAATATCACTGCCTAATCACTGGGATTCTGATATCCTGTAAGATCATCAGCAGCATATCAGACAAGATCTGGTTTTACTCTGTGAATATTAAGATTCCAAGTAATATCCTCAGCCTTATTTAACACCCCTTTTATGACATGTTTATTTCTCCAGATCTATTTGCCCTAACCTGTTATGACAGCCTGGGTCACAGCCCTTTTCTTGCAGAATGCCATCCACTGCTGCTGTGGGAATTGATTGGCAGGTTATCACATGAAAGCAACCTGACACCAACTTCCTACTCAGGACTAAACCTGACACAGCTGGCCCTGGCCTGGTAGCTGAAAATTGTTCAAAAGTTGAATTGCTGGGCTGAGGAGAAATAATACAGAGAGATAGAGACAGTCAATTCCAACTATGTGAAAGACTGTTTATTAATATCATAAGGAGTGTCGTTAGGAATTTTTACTAAGGATCTAATTCTAATATATAGTGATATCTAATTTGTTATAGTTGGAGCAAAGTGTAGTCTTTAAGACAATACAAGGTGTTGACAAAACATTACTCGTGGTGGGTAAGTAATATATTTTATAATTGTTCTTTAAGATTTCTAAAATCAATATTTCTAGCTAGTGATACTATCAAGACACAATGCCTCTAACTACCTTTCCCAAAAGGATAAAACCGTGTGCATCATTTCTAAATCTGATACTAAATCTGATTTTTTTGTCAAATATATGGAAGACCTTCGGTATTTGGCAGATAATAGCAAGGATTAGTATTCTAAAATGGATACTGGCATGGCTGAGAAAACAATAGCAAAAAAAAATCACCTTTTGTAATTAGGTATCTAAGTGAAAAATCTTGCTTGGCAGAAATCCAGTGCTCATATATTAATGTAAATAGCCATTACAGCAGTATTCTTTATTTTTGTTCTCATGAGATCCAACAACACACAAAAAAAGATGTGCCAACTGTTATCTACTGGGATAATTAGTTATAGCCAGAAAACTAATGCATGAAATGCCATTGTTCTCACAAAAGTTCTCCTATATATATATATGGAAATAAAATGCTTTGTATTTCAGTTTTAGACCATAACAGTCTTTTGTGTCACTATTAACTTTTTCAGTCTGTGATTGATAGCTCTACTCCTTGAATTTAGTGAAGTGTGACAACAACAGAATCACCACTAGGAGTATATCCTGCTGAAGGAGAAAGGAATAAAATCTAGGTTTTTTCCTTTTTTGAGACACAAAGATATTTTAAATAATTTACATCAACACCTTTCCAAATATTTCCCAAAATGATTACTAAAGTGTATTTTTATTATTCTTAGGAAAAAGAGGAAAGATATTAAAAAGTGTCCAAAAACTTATCTAATTAGCTAATCCTGTCCCTATCTGAGGTAAATGCTTACAAGCAATCTCTACTCTCAACTTCTGAAGCCTTATTGCACTAGAAAAAGAAGGAACATGACTGTGCATCTAGATGATCTCTGCCTTCATGCCTCTCCCTCCTTATACACCTCTGAAAAACTAGTATCGGGGTAAGATTTGGATTTTTAAGAAATATCTATTCTCAGATCAGAACATTTAAAGAAAAGGCTTGTTTTGTCTCTGTCTTTCTCTTTCATAAATATTTACAAATAGTTAATGATTTAGAACTACTAGTCGTAAAGCACACTGTGTTATACTTAAGTACATTTAATATAGTAAGAAAGTTTACAGATGACACAAAACTCAGAGGAGCTGTTCAGTCCCTCAAAGGCAAGAAGGCCCTGCAGAAAGACCTCAACAAGTTAGAGGACTGGGCAATCACCAACTCTTATGAACTTCAACAAGGGGAAGTGCCAGATTCTGCACCTGGGATGGGCAACCCTGGCTGTGCGTATAGACTGGGGAATGAGTGGCTGGAGACCAACACTGAAGAAAGGGACCAGGGGGTCCTGGTCGACAGTAAGTTGAATATGAGTCAGCAGTGCCCTGGCAGCCAGGAGGGCCAACTGTGTCCTGGGAAGCATCAGGCAAAGCATCACCAGCCAGTCGAGGGAGGGGATTGTCTCGCTCTGCTCTGCACTAGTGTGGCCTCATCTTCAATAGTGTGTGCAGTTTTGGGCATCACAATATAAGAAAAACATTAAGCTGTTAGAGAGTGTTCAAAGGAGGGCAATGAGGATGGTGATGGGCCTGGAGCAGAAGCCATACAAGAGGGACAGCTAAGGGCACTTGGTCTGTTCAGCCTGGAGAAGAGGAGGCTGAGGGGAGACCTCATTGCAGTCTACAACTTCCTTGTGAGGGGAGGAGGAGGGGTAGGCACTGATCTCTTCTCTCTGGTGACCAGTGAAGGACCTACCAGAATGGCTTGAAGTTGTGTCAGGGGAGGTTTAGGTTGGATATTAGAAAAAGGTTCTTCACCCAGAGGGTGGTTGGTTGCTGGAAGAAGCTGCCCAGAGAAGTGGTCACAGCATCAAACCTGACAGAGTTCCAGAAGCATTTGGATAATGCTTTCACGTCCATGGTGTGATTTTTGGGGTTGTCCTGTGTAGGACCAGGAGCTGGACTTAGAATGTTCTTTCATTTTTGGAGTTGAGGAGATGGCTAAACAGACTAACACGGCTCACATGATGTTCTAAAGCCTACAAAATAGCACTAGGAACTCAGTCTTCCATGATTAATTTTTACTTCTTTTATTTCTTTTGCTTTAGAGTAGATAGATAATTATAACTTGGTGCACTGGATTGCAAAACCAGGTTTTCTGCTAAGTGGACACATGTATGCCAGGTAAGAAATGAACTGACATCAAGCAGCAATCAGTATTTTGGGAAAAGCATAGAAGCACTGTTGTGCTTACCTTTTTTTCAGGTATTTTAACCATAATTTCCCCAATAGTTCTGAACCACTGAGAAAAGGAGCAAGTTCTCTTGGCTTTTGCCTATATGTCTTGATACCAAAAAGAAAACAGATTATTGAAACTCCGCAAAAATGTGTATTCATCGCAAAATGGAGTTCTTAGTTTATCATCAGAGACAGCTCAGAAAACAAGAAACAGAACAAGTTTGGGCATCTGGTAAGAACAGAGAGGCAGATGGGGCCGGGATCATCATTACAAAAATTGGCAAAAATATTTAATTTTTTTATTTATTTGTTTTAAATACCTAAACCCAGAACTGCGTAGAAGTTAGTATCTGAGAGGAGACAGATGGGGTAGGGCAAAAAGTACAGTTACCAAAACCTTAGGAAACAATAGAGTAACTTCTAGAGAGACTGCTTGAAGGAGGAATTCTGAGGAAAAAAATATGATGAAAGATATAATGCAACAAGTCCAGTAGAAATATAGAAAGTAAAAATGGGAAGTTTAAGTTTTGCATTGCTGAAATGTGAACTGTGTGGTTCCTGCCATTTAGACTGTGCAAATTTCAGCTTACAAACTTTTATCTGTGTGAGTTGATCAAGTATTACATCTCTACTACTGCTTAAATCAAAGTGAGCTCTTGAATGGTCAGGAGAGTGTCCTAAACACTAGGATAAAATTCTTTTGTACAAACAGTATTTAAGAAAACTTTCCAAAATCAAACCATGTAAACTCAACAGTATGGACTGAGAGAATCCCATAAATTATAAAGTAGTGGTTAGAAAAGTCTTCTAAATATAAGAGATTTTCATTCAGGAAAAGGAATGCTTGGTAACCTATATCCATTAATGTATTAAAGAAAGGGCTGTTGCTTGAAAAAGGGAATGTGGCCAGTTCTGCACACCGACAAATCTAAACACTTCTTATGAAGTTTCAGTTGATTTATCCTGTGGGGTTTTTCACATTTATATTTTTATTTTTTTAATATTTATATTTATATTTATATATATATTAAATATATATATATTTATATTTATTTATATTTTATTTTTAAGCATCAGATATTATCACCCTGCCCCAACCCCCAAATTTTAGAAAATAAAAAAAGAAAATAATTTACAAAAATAAAAAAGAAAATTTTTTCTGAACATGATCTGTCAGCAAAGAAAAAGTCTCTTGAAGTCATAAGGCTGTAATATTTGCAGCTGATATTTACTGAGGAATGCAATGCTAGTCAATAAACTGGACTGGCTGAGTTTGGGCATTTGGGATTAAGGCCACCAAAAGATTTTTTTGCAATGTCTTCCAGAACAATTAATGTAATTCTTGGCAGCAGAAAACAGAGCTTCTTTCTAAGACGGAACACTTCAAACAACTTAAACCTGAGATAAATAAGCAGAGCGTTTGCATGGTAATATCTCTGATACATACACTTGCAAAGGAGGACCCCTTGGGATCATCTGAGCATATATGAAGTCGCTCTTATTTTACACTCACAACTCCACTCCGCGTACATTTATCAGCACCACACTAGAAAGCACACGGCAGCCATTAGAGTACAGTGCCAGGGTTGCCAGGGCTTCAGTCACCGCAGTAATGGGAGCCCCAGGGATTATGTAGCTGGATTTGTGTTAAACCAAAAACTAGTCAGTTCATGAAAAGCATCATCAGCCTCTTATTTCCATTCCCAAAACTGCTGGAATAACAGGAATTATGTGCAAACTAAAAAAGATTATTTTTTTTTAATGGAACACAGCAAGAGACCTGTTTCTCTCTTATGGGAGACATAATACTAGGCATCAGTAGAAATATGAAGGTAACATAGCCAGAAGAAAAAATGTAGCCCATCCATGGCTGATCACATACGTAGATCAGTATTAAAAAATTATTTAGAAACAAATCCTACCTTTTTAGCAAGCATGTTGTATATTGAGTTGTTTTACTAACTGAAGAACACTAATCTGAAAGCAGTTCACAAATAAAAGGAGGTAGAACAGATCAAGATTCTTAAATTTAAAATATAGTATCTCATCTTATCTGCCTTTGTATGAATAAAGAACTAAGAATAAGCATAAAAAAATGAGAGAATGCCTAATTTTAAATGATTGATATCATACCTATCCACAGTCTGACACCCCTAGTAATACTTGCATTTGATTTTTGCAAAGGAAGAAATTTATCTCTTGTACTATCATTACTGAAGGCAAACCAATTATCTACTATGTTTTTTTTAATGATGTCTACTACTCTGCTATATTATACTAATAGTTTATATTACCTCTTAGTCTTCTTTTCCTGTAATCTTTAGCTAGGTTACCTAACCTTTAAAGGTTAGGTTAGCTAAAACAACTACCCAAAAGTGAAGTTTATCAAAAGCCTTTTCACTCCTGTTGGAATTCTAAATCAGCTGAGACAAATTCCATTTTTGATGACTTTCTGACAGAGAATTTTTTTTATGGAAGAGAAATTGTTTCAGTTTCAGTTCTGAAAAAAATGTTCTGAAAAAAAAGTTTCGGTACTGAAATGGTATAAATGCACATCTATTGAGTTTAATTATTTTGCTGTTTTGTAAATCAGACTTGTTTGATTTTTTTTTTTTTTTTCTGGCATGAAAGCAACATGTTCCTAATTCATATCATAGTAATTACTCATAATTTCCAAGTTTTCAGTTTAGATTTGAACTTTATAGATACCATAACAGAAGTTCAGCTATGCATTAGGTTAGGATTTAAACTCTTCATACACTTAATTCTTCCATTCCATTCCATTTTTGGAACATAAGAACTCAAGTTTCAGAGGGTTTAAAATACATTACAGAATTATGGCAATTTCTCTTACCCATTCTGTTCCTCTAATGGCTTTTCAATCCTCTAAATGTGGTTATCCTCCAACAACATCCTAAAGTTTTTGAGGGACTGCTTAATTACATCCTACTTCTGATTGTAACTCTTTGAGGATGTTTATTCTAGACTTTTCTGGCACTTGAAAATGATCTTGGAATTTATGGAATAAAATTATTTGCCATGGAGTTGTTCTCATTTGTTCTTACACCTATGTTGCCATTAAACACATCTTCTCCCAAGTCCCACATCATAGAGGAGTTTCCTCAAATATGGAGGACAATCAAGTACATTTAAGTTTTTATTTTCCTGTAAGATGTGCTTATGTGCATGTTGTCCCTACTGAGGCACAAAGCAAGGAGTAAAGGTGGTCTAGTTCCAGCACAGGTTGGCAGCTTGCTGAACAGCTGGGCTGACACAGCCCAGGATCCCCAGCTCTGAAGGGACATTAGCAGAGGTACCAAAGTGTACAGACAAAATGGGACTGAATTCAGACCTAGTCTGATGTATGTTTGCCCAAAGGCTGTGCCATTGGCGATGCTTTCTCACTCTGCCAGTTCTTGCCTCTGCACAGACTGTTGTTGTATGCAGAGGTGAAGATGAGGACCCACCAGTCTGGGAACTATATAAGGCATAGTTTGAAAGTCTGAATGATTGAAAGCACTCTGGTTAATGTAATCCATTAAAGCTGAGCAATGGTAAAGAAGATTTTAGCCAGAAATTAAATAATAGTTTTTAAAATTACATTGTCTTTCAAGAAAATTTATTTTACCAATGCCCACTTTCTGTTCTGGTACATGGTCATAAAAACATAGCTTTCTTAAAAGTATATGCTTGGTGATGTACTGGGCTTCACAGGATTTCACAATATGATTCATAAACTGAATGAACATGCCACCTACTAAAAAGAAAAAAGTACATTGCATTATCTTGTAACTCTTATTGGAAAATACTTCCTAGATATTTGAATATGTCTTTTCCAAACAGGCGAACACTAGACCTTGTGAAGAACTCTATATTTGTTTATTTTAATAAAGAAAAAACTTATTTCCTTAGTCCAATATACATTTAGAATGTGTTATACTTTATGATTTTTTTATTTTCCAATGAAAAAAAAATCCAGTTACTCATCATCCTCTCCTTACCTTTATCCACAAGAAAATATTTCAAAGCAAGTATTTGTGATTCCTGTTGCTGAAGATTTAAACTCGAGATGCTCGTGACTACCTTACTGTGCCATTGCTCCTAAAATGCACATTGCCTAAGCCCAAGTCAGAGGAAACCATATATTCGAGGAGAGCTGCATAGCTGGTATATATCATGAAGGTGTGACCAAGCTAAGCAAGCCAGGCCATAAAGAGCAGGGACATGAAATCTTCAGATTCCAATCTTAAGGAGTTATCTAAATTCCGGAATTGAAACACTTTCTTGTATATGCATTTTTACCAACTCTGTCACTCATTGCTGTTTAAAAAAATACATACAAAACTAATCATTAAAGTAGATGTAATAATTTAAAACAACTTACATAAAAATTATAAGTTTATTAGTGTTGAAAAATGATCATGTGAATGGCTGACAGCTGTGGTGGGTTTCAAAGTTCTTAAAGGGTTACAAGAAATCATTGTCTCAATGCTATAAACTGAGGTGCCATAAATGGATGTTTTTGAGAGTTTTTTGGTTTTGTTTTTCAAATGAATGAGTGTAAGAGAGGTTTAAAAAAGCAGCAAGGCAAATCAAATACTAATTGTCTAGTGCCAATGGCTGATTGCACAGAGAAGGAATTCCCATGTCTGGACCTGAAAATTAATCACTGTCTGAAAAAAAAGAAGAAATTTTTTGTGTCTTCAGGGATTTCTGTTATTTCTGTTAAGTATCTGCCACACAAATACAGCTCTAAGTACTTTTATTGCAAGGAAAGTAACTCTCAGTTTAATTCTATTTGTGTTTCACCTCAGGGTAAAAGTTTATGAAATACAGGGGGGTTTGTAGGTAAAATTTTGTATGCTTGAGGATGTAACTGTTAATTAATGGAAGGAGATGAGGGACTGAAATGTAAACTTTTTAGTTTAAACGGATAAAAATTTACAAACATAATCTTGCTGTCTGGTTTGGTTTTTACTCTCCTACCACATACACAAAAAATCAATAGGTGCCTAAAATCTAATAAAGGGTGCAGAGGAAGAATATAAATTTCAGCATTGTGGAAATTCTGGTGCTACTAAAATAGTTGTAATCACATAGCATGAGATATTCCATAAAAACAAAAAAACTATAGATCACTTCTTATGAGGCTGTCCTACTTCTATTAAATTTAACCTCTCCCGCATCTGATTTTTCTGTCCAATGAAGTCCAACACCAGTCACAATCTATAAGGCAGGGAGAAAATGGAAATGAGGAATAACCTGGAATACTTCAAAACCTACTGCCTTACCATGTATTTGGACCAAACTTCAGACACGTTTTAAGTTGCGTAACAGTGGAGTGAGATAGTGCAAAGTCTTCAGAAATCTTTCCTTCTCTGCATTTATTTGTTACGATCTTTAATCAAAGTAAATACAATACTTGCTATGGTTGATTATACAGGGAAGATTCTTCATTTAATAGTGAATTTAAAAATTCAACTTTGACTGAGAATGGTGAGAATAGTCAGTGACAATCTAAGAGCAGTCAGATGTTGCAGGCAGCATAGTCTCTTTTACTGTCTCATAATTCTAGATGTCCTAACTCCAAATCATGTATGTTACATGGACTGGGAAGTTGCCTTTCTTGTGCTTCACTGCATTGATTTTATCTTGCAGATGTGGGACTGCACACCTGATCTTGGACTTAAGAGATGAACATAGATTTTAAAATTCTTTAGTACTCCAGAGCATCTAAAGGAAGAAATGCAATGGACAACACACATAGAAAACATGCTGAAAGCATTCATATGAAAGAGTATTGGTAGCAGGCTAATTTCAGACATCAAAGACTGTATGGACAAAATAACATACTGCCAACTTGCCAGAAATATAAGCCCACATGGAGAGGATTGAAGCTGTAGAGATTGAAAAACAATTGAATACTGAGTAGCACTCAGTGAAATGGTTTATACGCTGTGAAATAAGCCCTTTTTTTTTTCTTTTCAACTACTGAGAGAAAAAAACCCTATTTTATTTTGGCCAGAACATTTTCACACTGATCCATAAATACTTTTTTAAATCCCAAGAACTGATTTCCTCCTCCTTCTCAATTGAATAAGTAATTTAGCAGCTCAGCCATTGCTCTACAAAAAGAATTCTCCCCCTCCCCATCCTCACAGGGACTCTGAATACCGTACATTTTGTGCCTGCCATTAAAAAGTCAGCACAAACCCCCAGCAGCTGCCGAGCCATGATGCATATATCTGCCAATAATTCAGAAACTGTGATACAAATATTCCATACAAATAATTTTTTGTGAGATGTACCTAAGAAATAGTGATTTATTTTAAATGAAAGTTGCATTTTTAGCTCACTTGGTGGCCCATATTAATATTTTATAGTAATAATAATTTATGACAAATACTGGAATATAAGTCTTATTACTACATGTTTTTCTACTTAATTTTCTTTTTTCATAATGTAGTAGATATTCTTAATAATGTTCTAATTCTTCCTTTATCATAGTATAGCTTCACTTTTCTCTCTCTCTGCCTATAAATTTTGTCAATTACATCAACTATTGTTACATGCAAAAAAAAAGACACTGAAATCCATTTATTGTATCAGGATTTACATATGTCTGAATATAGACAGTTCTTTAGTGGATAATAAAGTAAGCTCATAAGATAAATCACAGGAAAAAAAGGCTCAAATGTTTTACATGTTTGATTTTTTAAATGTCCTTAAAAAGTCTGTTCAGTAGAAAACACAATGACGTTCTCTGCCTTCCATAAGCTATTAATTTTTGTGTAGGCATATGTATAATTTTACATAATTCCACCAGAGGTTTAGAGAATAGGTCAAGGTGACAGCAAGTCTGTTATATAATTTCCATTACAAAATTCTAAATCACATAAAAATCAACTCTTGAGCTTTTACCACAAATTAAAAAATACCACAAAGAAATTGTTTTTTGTATGCATGTTTAATGTGAAGTGTTAGATTTACTGTCAAAAAGACATAGAAACTTTCCTTGTGAAACCACCAAAACATTAAAGCACAATAACCTTTCTCTGGAGACTCATAAACCAATCCTTTATCAGCTCTCCTTTCCTCTCTCCTCTTCTTACCCTCAAAATGACTGAATCAGCTGCTAAAAATGCATGAGGACAAATTAATCACAGAATCACAAAATTATTTGAGTTGGAAGGGACGTTAAAGATCATCTAGTTCCAAGCCCACTGCTATGGGCAGGGAAACCTTTCACTAGATCAGGTTGCTCAGAGCTGCATCCAGTCAGGCCTTGAACACTTCCAGGGATGGAGCATCCATAGATTCCCTGGGCAACCTGTTCCAGTGACTCACCACTCTCACAGTAAAAAACTTCTTCCTTATAAGAAAACTCTCCATTTTTCTTACAAGCTCCTTTTATATCATGAAAGGCCACAATAAGGTCTCCCTGGAGCCTTCTCTTCTCAATCTATGCTTTATCTTCCCTAACTGCATCCCCATACATCTAGATTGTGTTCCTGTATTCTTCCAAAGGTACACATTCCTGGTTCCTCCGTCTGTGCATTTTCTTCTTGTACTTTACTTCGAGCACGAGGTCCTTACTGAACCCTGGTAGTCTTGGGCCTTCTTTCTCCAAATTATTACACATGGGGATCAAGAGCCCTTGTGATGTAAGAAAAATGTTCTTAAAGAGCTGTCAGCTCTATTCAGCTTTCTTGTCTCTCGGAGCGGTTTCCTAGGGGGTCTCATCATTTGTTGTCTTAAACAACAAAAAGCTTGCTGTCCCAAAGTTCAATACTCTGACTCTACTCTTCACATGGCTTGTGTCTGTCAAGACTGTGAATTCCAACAGGACATCATGACTGTAGCCCAAGCTGCCACTAGGCTGGCATCCCCAATTAGTTATTCCATGTAGGTCTAGTAACACTCATCTTTGGTCAGACTGAAAAATTATTCTGGACTGTCTCCAAGAGTGTCCTGGATGGCTTACAGTTTGCTGTGCCACTTTTTCAGCACATGCCGAGGTGATTGAAGTCCCCCAGCAGAATCAAAGCCTGTGAACTTGATGCTTCCTGTAGGTGAAGTAAGAACACTTTGTCAGCATCATCCCCTTGGTCAAGTGGTCTGTAGTAAACATCAACCATGAAATTTGCTTTGTTGGATTGGCTCCTAATTTTTACCTGTAAGCTCTCAACCTGTTCATCATTGTTTTTCAGACAGCTCTGTGCAGTCAATCCATTCTTTTACATAAAGGTGACATCCTTACCTCTCTCCTTTTTTGTCCCTTCTGAACTGTTTCTTGCAGTCAATTACAGTGCTCCAGTTTTGTTCCACTGTGTTTCAGCAACAGCAATTAGATAATAGCTTTTTATCTGCATAATAATTTCCAGCTCCTCCTGCTTGCTACCCTTACTGTGGGCATTGGTGTGGAGGCACTTCAGTTGGGATATTGACTGTGCCACTTTTATAGGTGAACATGCGTTAATTCCTTTGATACATTTCACAGGTATTTCCCTGTTGGTTCCAAATACATTAGGAGTCTCTGTCTCTTTTCAAAAAGTCCTGACATTCTACCATGAATGGTTTGGACAGCTTAAAGAATCACTATTAAACGTTGGAAGAAAAGGAGGTTTAAATATAAATTTGTGAAAGTGCAACTTAACAGAGTTCATTGGCAAAGTTCACTCTATTACTTACTACATAGATGAAAGCAAATTGGATTCGAAACAATTTAAAATGATTTACATGAATACCAGGGATGCAAAAGGGCAAGGGTGTAAAGGATGTGGATACAAAAAGATAAGGCTGCAAAAGGGTTTAGCAGCACTTAATCATTAGCTAATTTAACATTTATAAAATGATTCAATAGGATTTGCTAGAATTGTAACAGTGACTTTATTATAGATTTACAATAATGACATTAATACCATTATCAATTCTTATGCATGCACTCAGGCTAACAATGTACATCTATACTTATATGTATAAAGGTACCTAGCAAAAATTCCCATTGGGTTCAGTGGAATACTCACATCAAATCCCTTAGTGTTTCTCACGAGGCATGGGTTGCAACTCAAGGAGTATGTGTGTGTAGGGGTTTTAGACCTTTTCAAAATGTTTCATAATGATGGTACCATATCACTCAGACTGAATAACATCACTCAGGTAAATAATTTACCAATGCAAACAAGGATAATTGTTTATCCTTTGTTGCCCTCCTTGGTGGGGCAACTGATGTTCCTTGTATGGTCAGAATTGTTTCTCCTGAGATCATGGGGCAGGTCCAAGAAGGAGAGGTGGGTGTAGCAGGAGGATGCACCATCACACATACAAGGTGTTACTAGGCATTGATTCCTTAACAAAGAAGCAAAGGATGTTACCAGTGTTGGAGATTTGACATTTAATATTTTATATAATGACAATAAGGGTTCTGTGCTTTACCAGTAGCTCAAACAAGTGTAAAATGATTTTTTTAAAAGGTGAAGACCCCACCATTATATGTCTAGGTAAATCTTAAATATATATATATAAATATACAATGTATAGTACTCTAAGTTCTTGCATTTCCTTGTAATTAGAACTCAAACCCAGCAATCTTAAAAATAATAAAAAGCCAAGACTCGCAGGATCATGTGGCTTAGGCTTCAAAGAAAAAGATCCATTTGAAATGTTCAAATGCTTACTCTTCCTTCCTATCAAAAAACATAAAATAAATGAATGACATTTACATGAATTGGATTAATTCCACAATAAAGTTTTATACGACACTAGAATGAATCATAATATCTAAGCTGACTTATCCTAGCAATTTTGAAACTCATGGCTCTGCAAATATGATTTCTTTTAAGTACAACAGTTGAAAGAAAAAAATATTTACTTCACTTTTTTTTTTTTGGTAAAAGTAGAAGAATAAAAAAGATTAGCAATGAAATATGCATAGGCACTAGCACAAACTTTCTCTCAGCATGTTCTGTTAGCAAATTTTTGATGTCCTATTGAAAGAACATGTAACCCAAACTTGAACTCATATCTATCGAAAGTGATGAAATATTGCAATAATCTGGGAGCACGCTGTGGAAAAACTGAAAAGCAGAAGGAGAAAGCTGCCTCCATTTTTTGACTTGCTGTGAAGACAGAACTAGGGAAAGATTTTTCTGCTAAAGCTTCCAGGAAGAAAAAGAATATTTGAAAGCTGAAATATGAAGCAAGATCTGAACTCTTCCCTCCCCCAATCTCAAAAAGACTCAAGAAAGGATCTAGGAAGGTTCAAAACTTGTATCCTAGGGCAAGCTTTTCTTCAAATATTTCAACTACAATAGAAAAATTATTTTCATAACAAATGAAGTCTGGTGAACCAGACAATTTTAGATATGTCATGAGATTCTCAATAACTCAGTAACTATACAAGCACCTTGGAATTCAATCCTTTCTTCCAGAGTGTCCCATTTAATTTCAGGTTTTAAGATCATGATAAGAAAAGAATTCCTCTATTAAAAGACAAAGAAATATTTTTAAATGTCTGTCTAGAAATGTCAGTTGTTTCTGTTTCTCTCATACATACCCTTTGGTAGGCAGAGAATAAATCTGGCTTAAAAATAAGGGAAAGGTAGAGGAATGAAATGGGCTAGAAAACAGAAGGTCTAATGGCTAATATAATAACAAATATGATTAATAACAATAACCTAGAGTATTTTGCAGAAAAAAAGGAGGGAATAAGAAAAAAAAGTCTAAAGAACATAGGAGTTTTGATGAAAAAAACCAACAGCAACAACAAAAAACTCAAACCAAAACAAGACAACACCCCCCCCCCCCACAGTTTTAGAAAATGGGAAGAAGAGACCAAAAACTGTCAGTTTCCTGAAATTTTCAAAATTAGCAGATTCTTAAAATGAGCAACTGAGAGACTTTAAGTGATTAGCATAGATTGTATCTCTCAAAGAGTTTCAACCATAGAAAGTCTAACACTGCGCATAGAAAGTAGTTCAAAACTAACACAAGGTCAACTGTAGATTTTACAAATCTATGTTGATCTCAGCAATGATGTATACAGTGCACCCTACAGCACTCAAGTGCTACCTACTAAATGGCTAATACTGACTCACCCAATGACTCCTCTAGTACACAGGTAATGGAGGTTTTTGAGGAAGGTTGATGAAAGAGCACGCTAAAATTTAGGGGTTCTGGTTCAACCTCAGGAATGATTTCATGCAAAGGCAGTTTACTTCTGCTTTAGCTACTTCTTCCCTTATCTCTAAGTAGGCAGACATTATGCTTCTAAAGCCTAAGAATACATACAGCTATTGTTATGTGTCTATGTGCAGCTCGCAATATGCATAAAGTGCTCATTTAATCTCTGAATTTTATCAGTGTCAGCATAGAAAGAACTATTCTTATTTTAAATCAATGTAGCATTTTTTAAAAAATACAAGAGTAAAATTGAAACAAAAGTTCTTGAATTATTTTTTTGCATTTCGTGAAATTGTGACAAGCTATACAGCAACATCATTTATCCGCCATATTAATACTAGCATTGTCTAGCTAAACATGCAAATAAATATGCAACACAGTAGGATTCAGATAAATTTCAATCTTTCCATACAAGAATAAGACCCAACAACAGTTTCAGGAATCACTTTTCCTTGAAAATAGATTACTCATGTGACTGGTGCAATCTTTCTCTGTACTCAAAGAAAATTTGTTCACAGTATCAGAAAATTAATTCACATATCATACACACTCAGGAAATGCATGCCCTACCAAGACTGCAAGGATATATCCTGGGGAAAAATTTAATTAAAAGTTAAACCATGGCAAACAGACATCAGGATGCACTAATTCAGTATGAACAAATCACCTTTTTGAAAAGAAAAAAAAAAAACAGAAGCATTTCTACCCTCAACCTGTCACTCATACAGACTTTTACTAATGTGGTTAATGCTAAAACAGTTTGATTTCTTTAGTCATTATGTACAATATATTTTAGCTAAATATATGGCCAGATAGATGGTTGGAGCACAGGTTAGCTAAGGCCTTCTGGACAAAGCAGTGATTTGTCTTCTTTGAGAATAGAATACGCTCATCTCTGAAAAACTATGCGCATTGCAGATGGACTTAAACAGTTTGAAGAAAGAATCACTAGAAGAGCACAAGCATCAAAAGTGCAGATGGAGACATTTTCTTGTATTGATCGTACCTTGAGAAATGCATTTTTATTTCCCTGTCTGCCCACCCTCCATCTTGGAATGTGGTGAATTTCATTGTTCTGTTAGACAGAATAATGGACCTGATGTGTCAACTGGTACAGGAGACAATATATTATCTCCTACAGGAGATAATATAACCACAAAGGCTTTCTTTATTAACAAAGACAAACTCAAATCTTTCCAAATTAAGGAGGGAAAACAGAAGTGAGTATTCCTTCTCTCTGCTATTCAAGTACTACTTTCTCACTCAGCCAGGGTGGCAAACTGTGGCCTTGCTGAGCCAAATTCAGTCTTTATTTCCTTTCTCTGCCAGACCAGAAAGACTCCCTAAAAGAGTGTGCTAATGTTTAAATTGAAAAGCTTATGAAAACCTTGTCTGAAGATTGATGGCACTATTTTATCCAGAGGAGAAATTCAAATGATGTATTCTTTATGTAGACTTGCAGGAGAGAGGGAGAGAAAGTCCTTAATTAGACATCTCTGAGATACAATTATAACATACCAAAATGTCACAATAAATTTAAATGCTAAGAGAAAACAACATTTCCTTTCTCTTCCAATTTTGTCTCATGTATTTTATATCTCTAGGGAAATAGTTGAATATTATTTAAGGAAAACTGTTTTCTCTTTCTTTTTTTTTTTTTTTTTTTTTTTTTTTTACTTTTTTATTATTCATAGAAACAACAGCAGATGAAAAAACTGAAAGGTTGTTATGACCCATATGGATCATCATGCAAATTAACCTAAGAAGATTAAAGTTCCTGAGCTCGTATTATCCAGGTTGAAGATGCATTACTGGTGTTTTTGATAATAAGAAATGATAAAGAAAAAGGAAGACAATCTGTTTTCCAAGCTGTTTAGATCTCCCTCTCTTTCTCAGCAAGGAGTTGACTGAAAAGAGAAATATTCTCCCCTTCTCTTCACTTTTTGTAATAAATAAGCAGGAGGGGATCTAGATTTATTCCCATGATAATCTCTTTTTTTAAAAGTAGTAGAAGGGTATTTACAGTTCCAGTTTTCTGAGGATGGTTCAAAATATGTCAGCATTATCTGAAAATTGCTGCAATGTTTGACTGTGGGAAGTAGACTTGTCTAGCACTGGATTAGCCAGACAAAACAAATTTAGAATAATTCTGCACTATTTCAGATATGCCATACATTAGCATATGCACTTCCAAAGTTCAGTTATTGTTATTCTACATTTAATAAAAGTTGTTACTAAAAAATCAGACAAAAAGAAAGTATTCTTCAAGTTCTTGAAAATAATACTCCATTTTTGATTTCCTTTTTGTTTACTTCAATACAGTTCTCTTGGTCTTGTGGTCTTAGTCTTCAGAACAGTTCACCTCTTTGAGTCCGTGAAACAAATGTATTCAGAGGTAAGAGAATACTTTCATAATTTCTACTGAAGCCTGTAGGACTTCCCTGCAACCCTAGGTAGAACAGAAACTTCTGAGTGGTGCTGAGGACACTGTCTGTGTCCTGTTTGTGCACCTAATTTCTTGTTTAAAAGAGTAAGGAAACTTTCTGCTGATAAAAATATTTCAGTTCTTATTGGGATTGCTTTTATCAGCAAAATCAGCAATAACTGAAATAAAGAAAAAAAATTAATACTCTGAAATCATATTAATTGTTTCATCTAGATACATTCAAAGATGGTGGGAAACAGAATTAAGTAAATAAACCTAAGGTCACAGTAAACCAATCCAAATTGATTTAAGTGTGACTTTATTCCTGTTGCATAACATTTCACAAAAAGACAAATATCTTCTTGCTTTCTTAATCTATTTTGCAGCACAGAGGTATCTGTTCTTACTTCATCCTACCTGGATATTGGGTTCATTTATTTTTCAGATCACTTCCTGAAGAATAATATGCAGCCAGCATGGCCACCTGGCAGTGTAGAAAATGAATTTAAAATGAAAGTTGTGATCATGTAAGTAAATTATGAATGCCAAGGCCCTCAAAAGCTGTTTATTTTGAATTACTTTTCTCTCATCGCTGAAAACCAAACTGCGTTTCTTTTAGGCTAATTTTAATATCCTTAGTTGCAGAAATATTGCAAATATGGAGTTCATACACAGAAATAACTCATTAGATTTGATCAGGTGGCACAATATTTAGGAAAAATATGTTGAGTATGAGCATAGAAATATGAATAAATCTTTTGTCACCTTTTCACATGTTATACCTGAACTCCCAACACTTATCTGTGTGCCTGGGGAACTTTTTTCTTTCATATTTGTAGTTGATGACCATAGAATCTCCTGCTTAGCAGTTATACTCAATTAAGGATTATCAGCAATTTAATGCTTTCAAATAGCAAAGGCAAGTGTGTACCTCGATAAGTAATGCAAATGACTAGGTTTCTAAAGGCCAGATGATAATGAAACCTTTACATTATTGTACCAATTTTACTGTAAACAAGATTTCTTTTGCAGGTCAAAAGACAAGTATAAGCTTCAAAAATTCTTTTTTCCAAAAATGAGTTATAATCAGAGGTCCACATTAAGAGGTAGGGAAGGGATTAGGAATGGTATTTTTGGGTGTGCAGGATGCATCTGGAAAATTGCATACATTGTAAAGCATTTAACAAGATCTCTTATATTTTTTTATAAATAAAGACATATTGTGAGTGGGCTCAGTTATAAAACTGGTATGACAAATATTTACTTTTCGTGTGATCAGAATGGACTTCAAGAAGCAAACTATGAAAATCATATGAAGGAATTGGAGGTCTTAGCACAATCTGTAAACATAGAAGCTTTCTGATTAAAAAATCCCCAAAAAACCCCAAATCAGACCAAGCCAAACCAAAAACAAAGCAAAGTTTTCTTTGCTTTTTTTCCATTTACATAGAAACAACAATTCAACCCACAGCAAATAAAAATCCTCAGTGAATCCTCAGCCTGTTTCGTAAGAAAAATTTCTTTATGTCAATGCATTAGGTAAGCATTGTTTCAGACATAACCAGTGTAGACATTAAATTTGTCTCTTTCTCCACAGCAAGATTTAATATCAGTACTGAGACACGTTGTCTAAAACTGAATGCAAGACATCCCATCAACCTGACTTGGTAGCAATTCTTTTTTGTCCTATCTGCTTTAGAGATATTATTATCTCATAAAAGTCTTGGAAATTGCCTATCAATTTGCATGACATTAAATAATCTTCTTGGAATTGCTGCATTACAAAATATTCAGCTGCAGGATGTTGTCACTTATGTAATTGCAAATAAGAATACTTATACTTCAAGGTCTGATTTATATGGACTAGAGGTACTGCGAATTTACCATTCCGCTCTAAATCTGCTGTGAATCAGAATCTGAAGTCTGTGGAAAACAATGGGAAAGGGTAATTTCTGTTTTATTCAGTGTATCTTCACTTTTTTTTTTTTTAAAAATCTCACATTCAGAAAACTGGATGACACAGTGGTTTACTATTCTGATTTTTCACATATGAGACAACCCAGGATGATATCTGACATTTCAGAAGTGAAAATATATTTGATTGTTTGGAACTTCTCTTTGGCATGTTTGAGTATGTCACAAAACTGTGGCTTGTTTTATTACAACTATCTGTCCTGATTCAGAATAAAACTCCTACTGCAATGGTAGGAGTGTTGGAGGTCAGCTTATTTCTGTATACATGGGGGAAATTTTACCACTTATATTGGGCTACATATCATATTTCGATCAATACATGGTTTTCAATACACCTCATTATGTGCTTCTAAGGAACTCAGGAGGATAGCTTTTTGGAGGGAAATGATGATTTATCAAAACAGAATGTTTGCAGGGATCGATCAGGTTCAGCTAAGCATTTGTTCAGAAGGCTTACAGGTGCAGAAAGAAGTTTTAAATATGAGACTTAGAGAATAATCTTGAATGTATGCAACATAGATTGCTGACAGCATGATGCCTAGGGTGTTGAGCAGTCTCTTGAGGATGTTTTTCATTGAAACTTATATCTGACCACTCTGTGCCTGCAGGGACATAGCATCCCTATGTCACGGATAAGAAATTAAAATATTGAGTATCAAGAAATTTAAGTATTAAGAAATATTAAGGAATTTTCAAGGATCATGTAAGAAATCTATATGACATAGACTGAAAGGAAAATAGAAACTGATTTTCTTAAATCCTCGGATTTTTTCAAGTGTTGATTATCTTTTCTATAATAAATATATAGTCTTGTAACTACTCTGTAGTATTATTCCCTCACCACAAATGTAAGTCTATCTTTGCACTTAGATATCTCTTATGCTTTCTGCTTTCTCCATTTGTTCATATGAAGACTTTATGATAGGCTCATCTACAGTAGCTTCTTGTAAGAAAATCTCATTATCTGAGTGTATGTTCAGTCTTCCAGTGAGAATCATTTGCAGTGAAACCTCTCTCATTTTTTCCAGATATCCATTTATCTAAAATAGAACCAGGTCCCTAGTACCATTGGGACAGACAGGATTTCTACCTAATTTTGTTCTACTTTTCTCCTCTATAAATTTATTTCAGCTAGTAGCTACTACAGACATTAATATAAATTTAACATTTTCTCCTATATCATTTGCACCACTTTTATCTGAAAGAGCCGTGAGACTATCCATGGTGTTTGCAACATTTCCAGCAGGAAAAACAATATGCTATCAAACCACCTCTTCAACACTCTTGATTACCAACTAAACAAGCAAGTTTAAGTGTTTAGAAATCAGGATGTTTAAAAATTTCCTAATACAGCCTGTCAGTGTTCTAGTGTTGATTCTTGAAAGCAATTTGAGAGACTACTAAGAGTAATATTCTTTCAGTTTGATAGTCTCAGCATGAAAGAAAGAAGCTGGAAATTAAATAACAATAAATGCAATACTTTTATATGTAATACATTGTATAAATAATCTGTGTGTGACATCACACCGTTAAGGGAAAGGGAGTACCCAAGATTCATAAATGCCTGTAGTCAAAAAGAATGACAAAAGTCAGAGGATGTGCAAAAACTCACAAAGTTTTATAAGTAAATTACACCCTTGGCATGGAAATTGGTACATTAGTCCCTGACCTACTACATAAGCACATGGCAGTGGGTTTTGCTTAAAAGGGGAAAAATTAAAAGGAAGAGAGAAAGAGATGAATTCATTCAGAGGAGAGAGAGAAAGAGAGAAAAAGAGGTCACCAGCACTGATCCAGCAGATGCTACATCCAGGGTCCTGGGGCAGCCAACTGGGCTTGGTGGGGGTACCTTTTATAGGTAGGTTTTCCTTGCCCTGAAGATGCGTTTCTCACTTTCTATGCAAATTAGTTTTTTCATGCCCAGTCTGTTCTTTCAGACTTCTCTGGAAATGGGTTGGAGGGCTTTCTGGGGTCTTTGGTGATCTGGATTATCCCTTACAGTCCATGCCTACTTCTCTACCTCATTTCTGCACTTGCACTGGACTGTGTTGTGCTTGTGTCTAGGAACTAGCATAAGGATGTTTATCCTGGAAAAGCACTGCTCTACCTCCACATGGCTCCCTTTTCCACCGACATCCTGTTCTTTCCCCACAGCAGGTTATTGACAGCAGTCCTTGTCTGTTATTACCAACAATCCTTGGTTGGCTCCACAGTCAAGCAGCTATTGGTGTTTGTTAGTTGTCCCCTTATCTTCTGGGATTCTACACCTGTGGAATTCACTTCTGTAAGATTCTAGTGAAGCAAGTTTTAAAATAAATTAGACGTTATATGTCTAGAAGTTGCACACTGAGCAACACTAATTATTATAAATTCTGAAATGCTATTATTAGTTCTCAAACCTCAAGGAATAAATTTATTATGAATTGTATTTAGGAATAGTATCCTACATTAAGTAACTATAAATGTACTTTGAGTGTAACATAAGTATCCTTCAAGCTCACTGCAGTTGCCATAATGCATAACATAACAGATACAAAAAGAAAAAAATTGAGTCTCCTTTAAAGGTAGGTGGTTATACATGTCGTGAAATTATAACTAAATGAAAATTTTTTAACCTAATAATCTGTTGTGTTTTTTTTTAATTATGTGTATTGCATTCAAAGTATGAAGTTAACTCTCATTCATTTAATATGTTACCTAGGGGGGTGGCCCATATTAAAGCCTTATGTCTGTAGTTCAATGAAGAAAAAGAGTTTGGGTTTTAATTTTAGCTCCACTACTGCTTTAACACGTTAATATGATCATTTTAGGGCCAGATGTTTTAATCTTATGTGGAATGTTGAAGGCCTAAACTTTCATATCTAATTTACAAATAAATACCAAAAGTTACACACAGAAATAGACACACACACATAGAGCGGATGAGTTCAAGAGATCCTCCAGACTGAAGCTTTAACTTCTGTAACTGCTAGGTTACTTGCAATTAACCATTTCTATAAAAACCATTAACAACAAAATACAGTTTTATGGCAAATAATGTTATAACTCATCATTTCCTTTTCACAGATGGAAAATTAAAGTACGATGGATCTTTTGTGCCAAATACTACATAACAAATCCTGGAGTAGTAAAAATAGAACAGAGAAGTCTCAGTTTCATGGTTTGGTTCTTTATTTTGATGATATTACTTCCTTGTAGAAAAATCTTTCCATTAAATTTTAAAAAAGACAACAACCAACCAACCAAACAAAAACACACAGAACTGAAACCAGAACTCCCACAATCTTAATTTTGTTGAAGACAATATTAGCTGCACTGAGGAGGATTTTTATTCTGTTTATAAACTCTTGTAAATTCATTTTTAGAAGACAATACAAAAATTTTCAAATCTCATTTGCAGCCAGATGAAACTGCAAAAAGTCTAACCTACTACTTTAATGTAATGAGTCAGAGTGATTCACTGCAGCCTCTTGGTGATTTCTGTATGAACCAATCAAATAAAAGGGCACAAAAGCCATTCACAGTGAAGATAATCCTTAGTTCTAACTAATATAAAATCTGATGCCATTAAAATGCATGAGTGAGAAAAAAAGAAACATAAAAGGCAAAGTCTTTTCTCTTCCCTCCCCAGCTCCAAAACTCTACAACATGATTAGCAAAACTTTAAAATCAAACATTAGGATCATACTTTAATGTTAGAAGTTATAGTTCTCATAATTTGTAAGAAAATATATACCCAAAAATGAGAGATAGCATAACAATCTCTCATCAAAGCTGTTGCACTTAAACCTAGGAGGAATACAAATCACGTGTTTCAGCAAACATTCCACACAGTCCATTCAGAGTGATTGTAAGCAATAGTATTTGTTCAGTATGACCTTTAATATGAACATGAAAATAAATAAATGTATGATAGTGAAAAAAACCTAAGCACCAACCATTTTTGTGTGTTATATCATCCATAACAGATTTTTAAAAAAAAATAGGAACAGATTACAGTTGCTGAAAGTATCTGACCTAAAGATACTTATTTCACATTAAATATCTGAAGAATTCTATAGATTTATTAGTTATTATACACACAAACACAGACAAATAGATATGCTTTTCATTTCAGAGTTTGAAAGTAAAAATATCTGTGTGTGAAATACTGTGTGCCATTCAAGTCCAGTATATAGAGTTTCTGCCGGAATCTAATCGACAGAAGGAAACTTTGTTATTCTGAGATACAGGGGCCAGCATTTTAGCTGAATTGATAAACATTTATATATACCAAACAGAAAATTTGTATTAAAAATATAATCTTAGTTAAAAGCCAACTGATAAAACAAATGAACACACTATTTTCCACTCAGTTGTCAAGCATTAGACAGAGTTATCATGTCCTATTATTCAAACCATATTCATATCTCAGACAGTAGAGCAATAGTCCCATGCCATGCAGATATTTTTTCTGGTTGTGGTGGGTCAACCTGGCTGGGCACCCAGTCAAAGCCTCTCTATCTTTCCCCTCCTCAACTGAACAGGGGAGAGAAGAAATACAATGAAAGCCTAATGGTTTGAGATAAGGACAGGGAGAGATCACTCAGAAGTTACTGTCATGGGCAAAACAGACTTACTTGGGGAAATTAATTAAATTTATTACTTATCAAATAAAAACCAATCTTAAAAAAACAAAACCTTCCCTCTCCACCCCTCACTTCTTCCTGGGCTCAACTTTACTCATGAGTTCTCTACCTCCTCCTCTCCAGCAGCGCAGGAGTACAGGGAATGGGGGTTGCGGTCAGTTATTCACAAGTTGTCTCTGCCACTGCTTTCTCAGCAGGAGGAGGGCTCATCACACTCTTCCCCACTGCTCTAGTGTGGGGTCCCTTCCTTGGGATTCAGTCCTTCATGAACTTCTTCAATGTGAGTCCTTCCCATGGGCTGCAATTCTTCATGAACTGCTCCAGTATGGGTACTTTCCTTGGGGTGCAGTCCCCCACAGGGTCACAAGTTGTACCAGCAAACCTGTTCTAGCATGAATTCCTCTCTCCATGGGTCCTGCCAAGAGCCTGCTCCAGAACAGGTTTTCCACAGGGTCACAGCCTCCTTTGGGATCATCCGTCTGGTCTGGCCTGGGGTCCTCCGTGGGCCACAGACTCCATAGGCTACATCCCTGCTCCACCATGGACCTGCATGAGTTGCAGGGGGACAGCCTGTCTTACCATGATCTTCACCATGGGCTGCAGGGGAATCTCTGCTCTGGTGCCTGGAGGATCTCCTCCTCCTCCTTCACTGACCTTGGAGTCTGCAGGGCTGCTTTGCTCACACGTTCTCTCTTCTCTGCTGTTGTTTTAGTTGCACTGCAGCCGCCTCTGTAGCCCCCCTCTACCAAAACCTTTTTGAAAAAACCTGGCCAACAAGAGGAAAAATATCTAAGGTCCTACATGAACTCCTTATGAGCAGGATCTGCAAGGACTGCTAGACACTAAACCTCCTGCATGGAATCTAGATTTCAACATATAATATACACCAATACATAATATATATAAAAATAAAGAAATATAGATGTCTCAGAGTTGTATGCAAACAGTGAGCATGGCAAGTATTTTGCTACTTAGTGGTCCTGACCTGCATGCCTTGGACTGAAAATTACTGAAAGTTAAGCCATCATGCACTAGCATGAATCCTCTCCTTAAGGTAAATAAAGTCACTTTTTCATTAAAAGCTCAGAAATCACCACTTTATTGTAAGCTAGGACTTGAATTTCTGATTTTTTTTCTTAATTTCCAGTGTAACACATTAAACGTCACAGGCAGTGGATAACAGATTTATGAAAAAGACACTTTCCACCTGGACAAGTTGTCAGGAATGTGTCAAAAGATGATAAATGAAGCATAATGTCAGCAGTTAGTGGAATGAAATACAATTGTACCTATCTTAAAGCTGTTGTCCTCTTCTGTGGACCTTTCTTCTCCTCTTCCTCTCATTTTCCTGTTTTCTTTCCTCTTCTTTTCTCTATTTCTGTTCTTTTTTTTATAATTATTCAATCTACTTCTTTCTTTCTTTCTTTCTTTCTTTCATTCTTTCTTTCTTTCTTTCTTTCTTTCCTTTTTTTTCTTTCTTTTCTTCCTTCCTTCCTTTCCTCTCTCCTTTTTCTTTCTTAATATCTTTCAAAAACTCTGTTATTCATTTTCACTTTCTATGAAATTTTTACGTGATTGGTCTTATGATACATAGTCCCTGTTCTTGGAAAAAATAGAAATGCCTTGTGCAGGCTTTCTTTTCCATTTTTTTCTGTTTTCTTAAATATTGAATCTATAATGTAAATATGGCTACAAACTAAAACATCAATTCATAACAGCTTCATCTATGGTCATCATTTAACTTAATGTTGTTAATAGAATACAGTATTTTAATATATCTGGATTACTTAAGGAGTCAGGATGTGTGTCAAGAAGCACTTGATATAAATATTTTTTTGGAATTACTGTATATGTCTTTTTCCAAGAGAATATTTCATTATTTAAGCTTTGAATGGTTGCCTGTATTTAATTTCTTATGGCATACATCATCCTTTTGGCTAAAAATGAGGTTTCAGATATGAAGAAAGCATGATTGTAAGTTTGTATTTTTTTTTTAAAAAATAGAGTTCAGAAGAAATAATTCTGGTAATTTTTAGCCTTTTTATATATGATCTTCTTTGCTGCCATGACATCATAATCAAATAGAAAATGTAGAATTTATAAATTAAAGATGGGTTTTGTATTGCGCAGACACAATGGTAGGTCTTTTTTTTCTGTCCCTATATTTAATTTAAATTGAAAAAGTTAATGATCTTCCCATAATTCTCTAAAACTCTTTTTATGTCCCTACCAAAAAAAAAGTCTAAAAAAGCAATTCCTTTTACTGAATGACAGAAAAAAATCTGTAAGTTTTACCTTAAAGAGCACTGAATTGTGCTATGATTTTTCCATTAGTCAGTTTTGTCTCATTTTTTCTTCCTAGAAAAGCCAGATAATATCAAAGGATTTCTTTTCAAATCCTGATCTGAGTCAGAAGCCTATTAATAGAATCTTTATGTAACCTTGCTGTAACATTTTTAACTTTTTCCTCAATATAATCTGACCTGTATCAAGATTGGTTTATTATACTATGACCTCTTTGGGTTTTATTTATTTGTTTCTTTGTTTTGTCTGAGTCATTTATTTAATCAATATATGCTTTTATCCTCTTTATTGAACTAATATTTCAATCCCTTCTGTGCAATACCTTATGCTATGTTCATGACTGCTCTTCCATTACTTTAGAACAAGATTTATAGCCCACATGAGTAATCCCATTTAGCATGTATATTTCCAACTTGAAATCTGTATTTCCTGTGGCTCATCATGGTGGCTAGCACTTTCTGTGTCTCAGTCTTTGGTGCAAAACCTTAGTGATTAGTCTTAAAAGAGAAATCATTGATTACAGCTGCATCTCTCAGGGTTGACATAAATCCCTCAAATCTTCTCAGGTCTAAGAAGAATCTGAACTGACTTTTTTGAAACCTCCTGGTTATCTTCTCCTCTTCTTTCACATCCTTCTATTACTGTCATTTTCCCATGGGTCTAACTAATATATTCTTGTTCCTTAGTATTCCACTTTCTGATTGACAATTTTTCCTACACACTCTTTACAGAGGTCTCACTTTCTTCTTCTTCGTATCCTTATTTTTCCCTTCGATTTGCCTCTTTTCTTTTCCCAACTTATTTGTGTGATCATATTCTTCGTCATGTCACCTTTTCTCAAGAGTTTGCCCTCTAAACTCTCTTTCTCAGTAAATTTTAAGAGCAGAGATGGAACAAATAACTCATCTTCCTGTTGTGTTAGAAACCTTTTCTGACTTCTGTCATCTCTCCTTGGTGCGTTTTTATTTCTGAGATCTATTTCTCCATGAACTCTACCTGTCAATATTTCATTCATAAATAACTCTTGTCAGGTAGCCACTCAAGAACAATGTACATCTAGCAGTGTTGGCATCCCGTAACTCATTTTGTCTCCTCCATTTTTCGGGTCACTTTCACTGCTACCTCAGGTTCTATGAACATCTTCTTCTAGTTCTCACATTTAAAAAGAAAAACAGTACTCCTGAAATCTACCTGATATTTCCTATTTTCTTCTCTCTATACCACTTGACCTTTGAGGTACAAAGTACAGAAACAAAGGTCTGCTCCCCAGAAAATGGCAAACTGTCTATCTGTGGATTGAAGTATTCAATTTTAGTTTCACAGACATCACACAGAATTTGGACAGATTCTGCTCAAAGAATTTTCAGAGGCATGACCCTGTCAATGGAGGAACTGGACACGGAGAAAAAGGTTCTATCTAATATTTATACTAAATTGTTTATACTTTATGACTTGAAAACATAAATTCATATTAAGAATAGTAATGTCATTTGTAGGCATCTGCTTCAACCTGTTAGTATACTTTTAAGGTAAAAAAGATAGTAAAGGAAGGAAAAACATTAAAAACAGTCATTCAAAGAAAAAAAAAAGCAAGAGAAGAATAATGTTCCTAGAATTTGACTCTTTAAGAATACCAACATCCATCCTTACAAGTAGATATTTTAAGAGATTTGTTTTATCAGATGTTATACAACAAAACCAAACATACTCAGTTATTATCTTCACCAATGATCTGGATAACTGGATCAAGTATACTCCCAGTCAGTTTGCAAATGACATAAGTTAGGCAGGAGTGTTGATCTGCTGGAGGGTAGAAAGGCCCTACAGAGGGATCTGGACAGTGGAACTGATGTGCTGAGGCCAATTGTATGAGGTTCAACAAGACCAAGTGCCGGGTCCTGCATTTGGGTCACAATATCCCCAGGTAGCGCTACAGGCTTGGGGAAGAGTGGCTGGAAAGATGCCCAACGTAAAAAGACCTGGGGAGGTTAGTTGACAGCCAGCTGAACATGAGCCAGCAGTGTACCCAGTTAGGTAAGGTGGTCAGTGGCATCCTGGCTTGTATCAGAAATAATTTGGCCAGCAGGACCAAGAAAGACCTTTTCCCCTTGTACTTAGCACCGGTGAGGCCACACCATAAAGCCTGTGTTCCGTTTTGAACCTCGCTTCAAGAATGGTGCTGGAGCATATCCAGAGGAAGGCAACAGAGATAGGGAAGGATCTGGAGTACAAATACTATGAGAAGTGGCTGAAGGAGCTGGGGTTGTTTAGCCTGGACAAAAGGAGACTCAAGGGAGACCTTATTGCTTTCTACAACGGCCTTAAAGGAGGTTGTAGCAAGATGAGGGTTTGTCTCTTCTCCCAGGTAAGAAGAGACAGAATGAGGGGACATGGCCCCAGGTTGTGCCATGGAATGTTTAGACTGGATATTAAGAAACATTTGTCACCAAAAGGGTTATCAAGCACTGTAACAATCTTGATGGAGTAACCATCTTTGAACGTAATTAAAAGATGCATAGATGTGACAATTAGGGATGTTGTTTAGGGGTGGACTTGGCAGTGTTGGGTTTACTCTTGATATTAGGGGGGAGTTGATGGTCTTAGGGATCTTTTCCAACATAAATTATTTTATGATTCTACATTTATTTTTGACTGATCCAACTGACTGTGATATCGTCATTAAATAAAGAATCAAATAACAAATTCTTCCAAATTTTGTTAGAGTAAAAAGTTTAAGTCATTTTTCAGAAACAAAATTCACACTGCAACTGCTTAAACAGATTTTGCCAGAGCCTGATTAGAGGTGAAACTCTAACTTGCTAAAGTATAGAAGAAGAAATTAATGATTAATGGTCCATTGGACTATTACACTGAAAAACCAAGAGTGTAGATTGTCCTGTAATGTGCTGAACTGGGCTGTAAAAAAAGTCCCAACATATGTGAACTAGGACGTTCTTGAGGAAAGTCATTCTTATGGGCTGAAAGACTTTAAATCTTCAAGTACATGATTAAGTTTATGCTCAGGAATTATTCCACTGACTTCTTAGCCTTAAAGGACTGAAAATGTACATTCTGAGTACATGTAGTATTTAGGTATTATATATGATTACATGCAAGAGATTACTGGGGGAAAAAGGGTTGTTTTTCTTTTTATAGAATTTTGTCTTCAAAAGGCTTCATTATCTTCAAATTTTAATGAGGACATCAAAGGAAATCCCAGAATAACCTGTACCTTGAAGAACTTTATTAACTGGTACAAGATTATTAGCAATCTAGAAAAAAAATGGAAGAAAAATGCAGAGTCCAAATAATTCCATGACCAGCTGTTTGGAAACACACTGTCCTTAAATTTTTAGGTACAGTTTTTAAAACTTTTTATTGTCAGCAGAAGGTGTACATCTCTATCAGAAACAGAATAAATTATATTTACTTTGGAATATGGTCTAATATATGAAAACATAAATATTTATTAACACATTAATGTAAGAGCTGTGAGCTTTCTGGCATCAAGCCATACTAAGCTGCATCTGCATACGCAGAGGAAAAACATCAACATGTGTATGCTAAACCTTCCCCAATTCTTCCTCCCTCTTTTTTCTCTGTGAAAACTAATTACATTTTGAATTACTAAGCCTCTTCTACACTTTGTTGAGTAATAAATGGATAGTCAGTCAAAACCAAAAAACTATGGCTCTGCAGCGTGAGTGTCAATTGGGCCATTTTTAAATTGCCCTTCAGCTTGTTGGATTAACTTTAATTGATGTCCCAGTAATATCCCATGTTAAATAATTTACAATGGTTTTTGACTCCCCAAAGCATCACTTAATACCTTACAATTATTAAAGTAGCATGCACCATTAAGTTGGCCAGATAAATTAGTTGAAAAAAGGCCAGGATCTCTTTCCTCTGAGGAAGTAAATACTATAGACACAGATTTTCCAAGATAATAACCAGTTTAGAGATCTTTAATGCATTTTAAATGGACAAAACCTACTAAGAAGGATACTTTCTGTCTTCCTTTCCAATAAAACAGGAATTGTATTTTTTAAAACCAAGGTAGACTCACAAATATAGATTCCCCTAATTATAATAAAGAATAAAACTCAGTCAGGCTTTGATTCTTTAGTATTTGATTTTATCAAGATCAGCCTAATGTACTTCCAGGATAAAGGGAAGAATCAGTTTCCAACAAATGAAAAGGCTGACAGAATGATCACTGAAAAAATCCACATGAATGAAAAGGGCTGAATATCTTATGCTTTTTTTCTTAAAACCTCTGTTTCTAAGAGATTCTGAATAAATGTTAGGACCTGAAACACCAGATGCACATGGCAGGAATTTATGGAGACAATTTTGTTCTAAAATCATTGCTTATGGATGTACAGCATATAATATCAGAAAGAACTGGGGTGCATTTTAGAGTGGAGAAAGAAGTTAGAATTTCTAACATAAGAAGTATCATGATGCTGATTGCTTAGATGAGTGGTGTTCAGACTTTCTCATTTGGAGAATAAATGCACCAAATCTCTTCCTGGCATAAAATCCTACCAAAATTTACCTTAGGTATTTAAATTATTATGATTAAAACAAATATTTTATAAATTACCTTACCATTCTTCAGTTAAATCTGAAGATAAAGTATATAAGTAAGATTAATTTTTTATTACTGACCAACTAAGCCAAATCCAGAGATGAGGAATCTATACTTTATCATTCAGTAGACAAACCAAAATAAGGACCAGACCATGCTTTCATGGATATCAATCCTATTGCAACCACATCTATATTGACCTTAGTTGCATTAAACCTGATTTATACTGATGTGATGGTTTCACTCTAGGTCTTCCTGGAGACCAGCTTGTAATCAGGAAGGAACTAGGAAGGTGATCACGGAAGTATTCCATGTTATTCCTTTACGTAACTGGAGGTATAAATAAAGCCAGCAGGAGGGACCTTGCTCTTCCTTTCCGGTGAGGTTCGAGAACGGTGGGTCCCTGTCTCAGTCTGGTTTATCTGGAGCTGAGGCCTACAGTGACTGCTGTTATCTGCCACGCGTGAGGGGAGAGTGCTGGGCTGTGTCTAACTATCCTGCTTGTTCAAAGGGAAGTGGTGAGATTTTGCTAATTTACCTTCAGTTGCCTGGTTGCTTAGATTGTGTAGACTTGTTTGGTCTTAGTCCCTTTTTGTCCTTTTCCCTTCTCCCTTCCCGTCTTCCCTTTTGGGGAGCTATTTAGGATTTCTATTGTGGTATATAGCATTCTCATTGTATATATCTGTCTCATATAAAATATATATATATATATTTTTTGCTATAACTTTGGCTGCTTAGGTCGTTTTTTTTTCCCTTCGCTCTCTGGGAAAGCAGGTCCTTGTTGTCGGGTTTCAGGGACTTGGCAGGAAGCCAGCTCGAAACTTGTACAACTGATATGAAAGGGAAAATACATTGTTTATTCTGAAATGTTACTCCTCTGATTAATTTAAATTATGTAAATGAAATGTATATGTGTCAAAGGCAGTTGATATATTAGCCTGAAAAATTATGGTTACGGCACTTGTGAAAGCACAGCAGCTGGAGGGCAGGATTGTAACTCCACTTACAGATCAATGGGATGTTAGAAGGACTAGATATTTGATCTTCTACAAGACCTGACAATCATTTCTTAAATGAGTATGAAGTGTATGTTTAAGTGAAAATGTATTTTTCTTTATTAAAAAAAAACCAAACACAGTCCAAGAGTATTCATATCATCTTTGCCATCAAGGCTCTTTCTAGATGCAGCAACAAACACACAAGACTACATCTTGAAAATGCATCACTGAACTGACAAGTTCCTCTTCTTCCTCCATTCTGTTCTCGTACACTGGAAGCAGGATCACCTTTTGAGAAAACCAGCTATGGGATGTACAAAGCTGACATCAATAAACTGATTTTATGACATACAAAAGATTGACTTGTCTTCAGTAAATCATACCATAATTATTGTCTAAAGTTTCACTGCAGTTGTTAGAAATTTTAATTTAAGACCAATTTGCTACTTATATGTAAAGAAAAAATGTATATTTGAGCATGCCGTAATCTAACCTCAACATAACACACAGACTGACTATTGACTTCCACCAGTTTTCGTTTTTTGCAACTTCCCTTCCCTGATGCGCATTTTGTCAAAAAGTAGTTAATGTTATCATGCTTTGTATTTTATTCACTTGAAGCAGAAGAAAGACATGAAGTGAGAAGGAATTTTTCACTCTGTCACAAATGACCAGGAAAAATGTAGTCACTGTAATGTAAAAGACTAAACCAATTACAGAGGTCATTTTGGTTTGAACAGGAAAAAGGTCAGGGACTGTGATTGAAGCCCCCCGTAACTGAAACATGGTAACCTAAGCATATCTTTAGCATAACATCTGAAAACTGTTTCAGAGTACAGTCTGAGCACATGAATGTAAAATGCTGATCTGTTTAGGTCAAGGAAAATTCTGACAGGATTTCACCTTCAGCATTTTCTCCAAGATTTGCTTCCCACCTTGGGAGCACATAAATTTCACAGCCTTTAAACATGGCATTCCTGCTCTGGTTTAGACAGTCTGTGTATAGACTTGCATAGTTATGAATTCTGCTTCTGTTTTTTTTTTTTTTAATTGATAAATGTTTTCTTTTATTAGATTACTTTTTCTACTGTTTTGGATTACACTGTTTTTAAGGGAGTTACAACCCAGTGCAAGATTCTGCAAAGTTTGTTAAAGACAATTGACAGGTAAACTTCTTTTGCCATGACAAAACCAAAAAAATATTTTTTCCCTATATACGTGTCGGACTCCGTACATCTTCCCAGTGGAGTGAAAAGTGTAGCTGAGATGAGGAATGTTACATTTCAAGCATGGCCTAAGTGCAGCTTTTCCTTAGTAACAGTATGTTGCTCCATGGTTTGAGATTTGAGAACCATCTTTTTTAATATACTAGCTTATTAGAAGTTAGTCATGTAAGCATGAGCTCATACAGGAATCTTGATCTGGGAACTGGGAAGTTATTGGTGTTGTGAACCATGAATGCTTATATGAAATAATTTCTGCCCTCTTTTCGCAGACATCTGACAAAAAACCTGTTTATGAATAAACAGCAAGATACATTTACAAAATGATGTGTGACCTAATTTCCACAGATTAACAAAACAGTACTCCTCAGCTGAAAAGTGTTAGCTGAAGTAACTATACCAGGCAGCTGACATTATAAATATCTTTTATTCATAATAAATAAAAACATGAAAGAGTCAGTCACTGTAAGTCTGCTGCTAAAAACCCTCAACATTTTTAAAGCACATTTATGCATACTTTTTCTATTTTTTTTCAAAAAAAAAAAAAAAAGAAATCACATAAATTTTCAACAAAACTTACCAAAAGCACATTTGAAAAGGTTAAGAAAAATGAACAATCTTTGCAACTAAAAATACCTACATGTATTTTCCAAAAATATATTTACTTGTTGACTGTGAATTTATTTCCTTTAGCTTTGACATACTTACAGTATTGAAGAGAAATTTGTCCCAAAGTTAAAAAAGACAGATAAACCAACCAAAACCAAAAAAATCTTCTATATAACACAGCAGGAAAGCTTGTGTTTCTTACAGCAAAATACCCAGTACTATCACATTTTCTCTTCAGACAGTTTAATATTAGGAGACTGTAAACACACAGTAACTCAGTTTTATAGACTACCCTCAAGAGAAAAATAGAAAAAAACCACTTCTGAGATATAGGAATTGTTCTGTATAGTGGAAATGGTAGGTGGCTGTGCTGTTTTGAATTTATTCTTTTTAAAATAAAGCACATTGTCTTTTGCTAATAACACAATGTTATAGAAAAAACCCAACCCTCCAAAACATACAAACAAGTAAACAAAAAACCAAACCACTACATACTCATTTCACAGAAGAAATGGTTCACTGGGAAGCTGGCCCTGCATTTCATCTATGTTCTCTTTTTCTTGTATATAATATTTATTAGCAATACAGAGATTTTTTTTCTTGTTGCTAGTGTGATTTTCTATGCAATTAAAAACATTAGTATGTTAGCAATTACAAGGGCAGAGAGGTTTTGGATAAGCCTCTACAAGGTTGTCAAAGGAGGCAAAGTAAGCTGCTCCCCCAAGGCAAGATGCAGCAGGTTTCCTGTTGTGCACGTCCTCTGACAACAGCTCACGGCAGAGCACCTTGGAATCACAATCGAGGCATGAGGACATGCACAATATGGACAGGGCAAATCCAGCAAATTTCTTTTGTTAAGCAGTATATGGAAAACTAGACTGGGGCAGTGGGCCAGTTTTGTCTTCATGTTCCCTCACTTTCTGTCAAGCACTGAAAACTTTATTTTCCCTAAGAGAAAGAGATATTTCCACCACAGTTCAGTCTGCAGAGCAGTAACTTGTTGCAATCTACTGCAGTGTAATATCAAAACTCCAAGCAGCCATTTCACTAAATTACTAGATACCAATATATCTTTTTTCCTGCCTGTAACACATCCTGCTGCGAGCTCTGTGCCTTTGCTATAGGGTCCTGTGTTCCCTGTGCCAAAATACGACAACCAGAGTAGAGGAGGGTGATCCCTGCCTTACTGACATACTGTCCTACTAAAATATTGTTATGTCCTGAAATAAGTTTATTACTAGTATAATATTCTTATGTGGAATAAGAAGCATTAATACTGCAAACAATTCAAATTATAATCCCCACCAGTAAGCAATTTAATGCCTACAAACTTTGTAGTAAACAAGAACTCTCATTCAAATAGCTATTTTAATAAGCACTGGAGTGACTTCTCTATTTGTAGAATACTGAGAAATGGGATGCTCATTTGGTCTCTTCAGATGACAAAAGGATTTCCTTGCTGACATCTATCCTTCTCTGCTGGTTCAAAACACACAGCATAGGCAAAAAAAAAAAAAGTGCTCAGCTAACAAATCCTCTTGTTTTTGTCAATGTCCACTCAGTTTCCTAACTAATCTGCTAGTAACTGAGCTGGAGAACTAAGTCTTGTGGGAATTTTATTGTTTTTTAGGTAGTATTAATAAAAGTAGAACCTTTTCTGAACCACATAGGTACTAAACATGGAACTGTATGTGCAAACATATTAACATCTGCACGATCAAAATCCGTTACACAAACACTTGGTGTATCTTCCCAAAAAAACACTGTTCTTCCAAACAAGTAGAGGATGAGGACTGAAGTTTATGGTCTGAAGCTATGTGCTAAAGTACTTAGGCACTTCCTGAAGGACTGCACCCCAGCGAAAGGACCCATGCTGTAGCAGTTCTTAAAGAACTACATCCTGTGGGATGGACCTACTTTGGAGATGTTCATGAAACACTATCTCCTGTGGGAGTGACCCCACCCTGGAGCAGTTATCAAGACTGGCGAATCCATATACACTTGCATTCAGAGGGGAAAAGAAACAATTTCTTTTCAACAGTCTTTCCTCGCTGTGTTGATATGTGGAACATGGATAAGACATTATAAGGAGGTGCTAAGCCAGGAAACAAAATATTTCAAATCTCTTATCTAAGAGAAAGAAATCTCTCTCAGTCTATCAGAACTAATGAATACTGGAATGTTGCCATTACTGCCAAATATGAGACCTAATTTTTTCTTCTTTCTCGCTGCCATTGCATGCCATCTAGACCCTATCCAGTCCTGTTAAGTCACACTCCAGGCTTGGTTGGGCAACACTCACATTCTCCGTGCTCCAGATATTGAAGTCTCCATAAGGTCAGACAGTTACAAATGTGTTTTATACCAACAAATCACAAAAAGATTTCCAGACAACTCCAGTGAACAATTTATAGTCAAGGGTTTTCTGGCAAATACTTGGTCCTTGGTTATGTCCACAGTACTGTTACTCCAAGAACATTCCTATTATCTACAAGTATACACTTTTCTTTTTCCCAACCTGATGGAGAGAGGAGGCTTGATTGGTTCATTAGGAGAGAGGATAAAGGACTAAAATGCTAAGGTACATTTCTGGGAATTACTTACTGAGGATGACTACCACACTGAAAAATCAGCTTTGATTTTAGCCTTGAGAAAGAAGGTCTTTAGTCATTCCAGTCTTAACAGAGAGAATATCACAGTTTAGGTTCTGTAGTTACAGTTTCATCCCTCCAAAATAGTCTAAACAAAATCTAGACTGCTAAAAAGCCAGAAAATCATATTTTTGGTAGCAATTTTATATTTAAATTTTTACAAAAAAAAAAGTAAGTCTTTTCAATGTCGAGCAAAAATACATGTTATGACTTTTAACATTGTTTATTTTGATGTTGAAAAGTACACCAAAAGACACACTGACATTGCTGCTAAATACTGTGATTTTTTGACTTATGCACAAATTATTTTGAAAGTATACTAATTAGACCTATTTATGTACATTGCATTAATTATAGAAATGTTATGCATCAGTAGTATGATTAGAAAGCTTTTTAATTACAAAATTAGGTTATACCTAAAAAATTAATTGCATAATCTATATTAATTCTTTTACTATTTGAGTTACTAGGGGGGTTATTTTATAATTAAAAAGCTTTCCAGTGGTATTACTGCTGTGAGTTAATTTACAGATAATCAATTAATCTGTTCTACAGAACAGATTAATTCTAGTAAAATAATTAAAGCCTTCATTTATTACATTACACTGGTCAAAATAACGCTCTGTTAACTCCTGACTCAGCAAAAATGCATTAACTCTATGCATATTGACACTTCCTTTCAAATTCCACAAATATAGGAAAATGTTAAAAATAGACATTAGATCTCACTAGAGATCTTTATATAAAGATTTTATAAAAATCTCTTAGAGAGATTTTATTGATTAATAATTTTATGATGAAAAATTAAAATGGAAAAATAGCTATTCGTAAGTGTATTTGGGGTTGAAAAGAGATTCTAAATGGTCATTTCGAGACAAACATGTGCTTCTGTGTTTTCCATATCCTGCTGTCTGGCAAGGAGTAAGAGGAGCAAAGTAAGGGTCGATACAGCAGCCCCTGCTCTAAGTTGTATTAACTGAGGTGAGTACTTCCAAATCATTTGTTCAGAAAAATCAAATGGTGCACGCTCAGTTCAACTAACTCTCCTCTGCCTGACCAGCAGTTACTTCAAGTAGCTTACATCCCTAAGCATCAGTTTCAGTATGGAATTTAAGACCAGTCCACATAACCCCAGAGGCATCAAGAGCTGACAGATGGGACTGAGGCATCATGTTCAAGACGAACTCAGAAAACCTTGTGTTTGTGTAAAACGGACCCAAGTGACAGAACTTTTTATTGAACCCACTCATGTGTACCACTTTTCTGGGTGAGTGGTGGCCTGTTCACCTTTTGTATAGATGGTTCTGACGTGCCATAACTGTCATCAACGCAATTCCCACCATGGAAGTCATATCTGATAATTTGGCGTCAGGCCATGAAAAACTTAGAGTCAAATTTGGTATGGAAGAGACTACAGCAAACCATCAGGGTCTAGTATTGATATGTGTCTCCATCTGCTCTATGCCCCCTGGGTTGCAACCAGCGCAGAGCCTTATGGCGGCAGCTCACAGGCTTGCCCCTGAATGACAAGGTGGCATAAACCCAACCTGTGCGGGTCCCATTCAGTCTTAACAGCACTACCCCCCATGCTGCTGTCAGAATTTACCCAATTTTTTCACCCTGTAGGTCAGGGTTTTGCGTATCATGACATGATCACCATGATTTTGTTTCAAGCAAGCAGTGAATCCTCTTGATAAGGGAGCAAGCAGCCATAATTCCCACACAATGGAGCAGTGGTTGACTCAGTTATCCTGAAGGGTATCCAACAGGACCATGGGGAGGTGTAACCACTACAGCTAAGCCCAGTTAGCAACCACAGTTCAGTCTTAAGAGAGTCACAGTTACTCCTGCCTCTCTTTAAAGATTCTTGACTAATATCTCTGGATTTCTTGACCTGAGAAACAGAGGTAACAGGTGACATGACTGTCAGCCATGCTGTGTACTACATGGTGAGTGCAAACAGTATAATGCAGTGATGTGACAGCAGAAATGTTCTACAAAAGACATTAATTGAACCCATCAAGGCAGGTAAAATGACTGAAAAACAAAAAAAGCTCAAAAAAACCATGAACTGAAGATGAAACCCACAGAAAATCTGTCATGTTTCAGGTTAACTCAGTCAGACCTCTACACTGATTCTGAATTAAATTTAAAATATATTGACAGCTACCATGGCCCAAGGGGCAGGGACGCGGAACCACACAAAGGGGTTCAGACGCAGTTGAAAGTCTGGGTGCAATGCTGGTTTATTGAGAGACAACAGGGACTTATATAGGGTAAGGGTGAGAGGAGGATTCATAACTGGGGTGGAACATGGGATTGACAACTAAGGGTGAGACAAAATTGGGAGACAGAGGAAAGGTGGGTGTAACTTATGGGTATCCAGGGGAAAGGACCAATGGGGGCTTACTCTGTACTGAGGCAAACTTCAGCCAATCAGTGACAGAGGAGTGGGAAAACAGGGGAGAACAGGGGAGTAAACAACTTTTGGCGGGAAAATCTGAGGGACCAAGGGGAATAACATTTGGGTGCATTAAACTGGGTATGAAACTGGTATTAAAATGGGGGATAACAGGTCAGTCCGGTAGAATAACAGTCCATTCAGGCTCTGTAAATGTCTCTCCATGCCTGAAATCTTTCCCAATCAGATTTTCTGTCCTCCTCAGACAGCGACTGGGAGGTCAAACTATTTACCCACACAGATAGGAAAAAAATGTTTCTATTATCAAGACATACCAACAATTTGTGCTCTGCCATCAACTCATTTATATCCTTCAAATGGAAATTAGTTGACTCCAGCCTGATCACAGTTTCGTTTTATTGTATATTACAAGGATATGCAGTATTTTTAATGAAGGAAAAAAGCCCTTTTTTGCCATGATTCAAATATTGCAAATAGCAAGCACATTTTATTAGTGCTACTATACACATACATGCACTTTGCTATTAGCACCAGAAAAATTTCCTCAGAAAATTGTCACTTTTGAGGCACATAGAATATCTGAATTTAAATGTGAAAATTATGAAATGCAATTGTCAATCTGTGGAGATAAAGACAGAAGTCTAGATTTATTTTGTAATTTAATTTATTTTTATATTTTTAATTTTCTTCATCTTGGATAAAAACCAAAAAGCATTTCCAGTTTCACAATTATGTTTTATTGTTTTGAACTACCTAAATTTATTTTAGACCTTCTTGAGACAATATTTTAAATAAGTTTTGTTCTTATCTTGAAACAGAAATAAAGGAGAAGAAGAAGAAGTAGCTGTTGTTGTTATCCTGATAAAAATGTTGACATTTGGATTTCTTTTTCTTTGTTTATCTTTTAAGAATAAACTGGCATCATAACCTATGTGATGGGGACAAATAAATAGAATCAGAATTTTGATGGCAAACTTTCCTTATCCAGAATGAATATCCATTTTGATATTCTAATTCTTATATAACAAATTCCCTTTTGCAATAAAATAAAATGGGAAACATTGACACACTTTAGGTCTGTATTTTTTGTGTAAAAATTTTTGTAATGTAAAGCAGAGATTAAAAAAAATCCTTATCCCAAATTTGATTTAAATAAAAAAACCCTGCAATCCTAATCATTTCTCTAAAAGTTGTGTTTTCTACAGCCCTGATCACAAGTGCAGCTCCACCAAGGTGGAGGAACTTCCATGCACTAAAGAGGCTTCAAGCAGTCTCTTTAGTACGTGGGGGAAAGAGGACGGGTTACACTGGGGCTGTGATATCATAAGCCAGTGCTGGAACCCCTTTCTCAGCCAAGACACCTCACATTAGGCTGTTGCAAGGCAACCCTCTCAAAGTCCTGGGCTCAAATTCCAGGAAGGACATTGCAGGAAGGACATAAAATAGGAAGTCTTGGAGACAATCAAATCTTCAAGTGATATTTTTTAACATAAATTCTCTCACCCAAATAAATCAAACATGAAACAATGTGAAGGCATTAAAGGAGGGACTAAATTAATACTGGAAGAGAAAATCAGCAAATCACTAAACAGATGTGGGCAAAATCAATCTGTTTTCCAGTTACCTCTGCTGTTTTTGTTCAGTTCCTCTCGAGACGAATGTATCAGCATCTGCTGTTCAAAAATGAAACTGTTCTCATGACGACATGCTGCGTTACTGGCAAGAGTTTAGAGAGCTCAGTTCTACGAGTTTATTGTTTATCCATGTTTAACAAAGCATTAGGAAAGGGAGAAAGTGGGGGACAGCCCTGGCAAAGCAGCCATCCTCACAGCCTGAAGGGAAATATCTGCCAGTAAACACAAACATTAAATCAGGGCCTTGGAAGACTCTCAGGGGACTTCTTTATATAACTTAAAAAAATGTGAATCTCAAACTTCACAAATGAAACTAATTTCAAGCTCTATAAAAGCATTTTATAGAGCCACCAATGAGAAATATCCTGAGCTAGAACAAAGTGCTTGAATGGAAGAGGCTCCTGCTGGTGAGCAGAGCCTCTCCAACCTGTCATACCAGGACACCAGCACCAGAGACAAGTCCTCTCCTGCACTCAGATTTAGCCAAATAGGCTTTGCAAGCAGAGGCACCCTCTACCAGACTGCCAGGAAGCACACCAGGTGACATTGTCACCTTTTACCTTCTGGCCCATGGTTTTGTTCAAGACATCACAGAGGGAAACACTAGCTTGAGAATCTATCCTACCACAAGTATGAAAAGCAGATTTTGAATTTCCAGTGTTTCTGCCAGCTGGCAATAAAGAGAATTCAAGATGCAAAATGCATTATGGAAATCAGATAAAGTTAAAAGGAAAAAAAAAGTTTTTTCTCCTTCAAAAAGAAGAAGATAAAATTATTGGTTTTCAAGTGAAACATTTTATACTGCCAGTACTGGGAGAAAGTAGAGTAACTTTTCTTTTACTTTAGACACTTTCTGAAATAGTAGGGAGCTTGTGAGTTCCATATATTTTTAAGATAAAAGATCTGGAAAGAAAACCTGACCAATTGCAAACATATGAAGGAGGACAGTTGAAAGTATTTGCCAAAATAAAATTCAAGGAAATGTCTTAAAACCCCATATGTTTTTGAAAATAACTTTCACATGACCAAGAATGTTCACACCATGATCACATTAATATTGTGTCTTCTTTGCCTTTTCCTTTAAGTTCTTCATCAATTTTGCTGCTGCACAAAGCACTCAGCCCCACTTAGAGCACTGTGTGTAGCGTTGAGTTCCACAGTATAAGCAGGTTAAAAAGATATAGGAACATGTCCCAGGGTGGGCAAGAAAGATGGTTAGACAAGTAGAGGGTTTCACTTTGAAGTAGAGATTAGCTCGGTTGGTTAGAGCATGGTGCTAATAACACCAGGATTGTGGGCTTGATCCCCGCAGGAGCTGTTCACTTATGAGCTGGACTCAATGACCCTTGTGGGTCCCTTTCAGCTCAGAATATTCTGTGATTCTATGCTTCAAATTACAGAAAAGAGAGACTGAGGGATGACCTCAATGCTGTCTAAAACTTCCTTATGATGGGGAGCAGATCTCTTTTCTCTAGTGTCTAGTAGTAGGACATGAGGATATGGCTTAAAGCTAAATTGGGGTAATTCAGGTTGGATATCAGGAAAAATGTCTTTACTGAGAGTATTGTCAAGCACTGGATCATGCTCCCCAGGGAACTGGTCATGGCCTCAAGCCTGCCAGTTTTCAAGAAACATTTGAGAACTTCTCTTAGACATAAGGTTTAACTTGTAGGTTGCCCTGCGTGGAATTAGGAGGTGGATTCAGTGATCCTTGTGGATCCCTTCCAGCTCAGGATACCCTTCAAGTTCTTAATCAATTTTTCTTTGATTGCAAAAAGCTAGTTGACATATTTTCTCTTCAGTAGCTGTGTGAAAATCAAGTGCAGTCATACCCTTTACTCACACTTCCTTAGATGGTATGTCATCCAAAACTGTAAAGAACTGTATGTTATGAATTTTACTGATATTTAAATCCTCAAATCAACTGCCATTTATCAAAACTTAATCAAAACATCAATGGAAGTTTATTTTCAATAAAATCTTGCTCTACAAAAAGATGTCACAACAACCCTAAGATCCAAATGCTGTCTTTCTCAGTAATTTCAAAGTTTATTTCTTCCATCTCACAAGTGACTGAGATCTAAACAAATTCTGTGTGAACTGTGGGTAATATGCTCAGGTCTGAGCATGCAGTACTTAAGAAAGTGAATGATTAAGCAGAGCAAATTTTTTTTTGCACTTGGGAGAAAAATAAAAGCTTCCTCTTGTCAGTTAGCAGGTAGGATATGCAATACTTTGAATTACTAAATCCCTGTTAATGGACTGTTGTAAGAAGTCAAGACTTCTCATTTTTATCCCAAAGACTGAAAAGTTTTCTATGTTACATGTTACTCTGCACAGCTTTTCAGAA
>NW_020884903.1:6725289-6742642 GCF_003945725.1 Corapipo altera
CACTTCATTCACATAGTATTACACCCCTTGGAGCCTCTGATTCACTGTGACACCCTTCACTTTGGCCAGGAGAACACCGAGTGGTCAGTGAATCAGATATCCTGCCTGGGGGGAGTGGCCACAGTAGCGAAACCATATAACAAAAGTGCACAGAGCCTCCATTTGGTCTGGCCTTCTGTCTGGGAACCTGCATGCACATGACCTCTGTCATGGTTTGAGATTCCTAAAATCCAATTCCCTAGTCCAAGCCCCCTCCCACATCTCAACCTAGTGTAAGATATGTTTTCCAGACAATCACACAAGACTCAGAATGGGGGAAAGGGAATATATTACAATGACTGCACAAATAATACTGTAATACACTATATACAACCTTAGCTATCTCTACCATGACATAAGTATTTACAATTGAACAAATCTCTTCTCCCTTCCAAATAAAAGTCCAGGAGGGGAGAAGAAAAAGACCCCTTCTAGTCTCTGAGCAGCAGTATCTTCTAAGGTAGCAGGTTCTCTGGGTCTTCCATGCAGCAGTTGGAGCTGGATCTCTGCCAGTACAAACGAGGGAGGCTTCCAAGCTCCTCTCGGCCCCTCGATGCAGGCAAAGGGGTCTTCCGTGGGCTATGTTCACCCCAGACAAAGGTCGTTCCACCACGGTCATACCATGAAGCACAGGGGGTCTTCGTGACGGTCTGGTATCTTCAAGGGACTCAAGACCCTTGCAGAGCTTCTGTGCTCTGCCTCAAGATGGCTGCGGGCTTCTTTGTAGCTTGTAGCAAGGGAGGGCCCCAAGGTCAATCTCCTACACAACGTCCTGGCTGAGCTCTCAGGACAACCAAGATTCTTAACTCCTTTACTCCATATAGGACTTGTAATCATTAAGAGTCCACCCCCTCCATCTTGGAGGGATCTCAAAGAAAGTTTAGGGGAGTTTTGCAGTTCTTACCCCAAAACCTTCTCTCTGTAAAACTTAGTTCTGCTCTCTGTTGGCTTTCTGTCGGCTCTCCTTCCAGGAGTTCTCTCTGCCGTGCTGCATGCCTTCATTGCTGCTCTCTTATCTTTTGGCTCTGTGCCGCCGCTTTTTTCTCTGGTCAGTGCTGGCTGCCGCTACTCCTGCCGCTGCCCACAGTGGAGAGAAAACTCCTTCGGCTTTTCAACTACGGGCACTTAGCCCAGCATTACGCTGTTCCAAGTCCCTGCAGCTCCTCTCAGCCAGGGGTTGGGGGGCCAGAGCTTCCCAGGGGCTCTTGCCCTTTTCTTCCTCATGGCCTCAGAACATGGCTACCACTTCTTCTAAACTACAACAAACTTTCTCTTCCGGTCTGCTTGTGGTATGTTTATATTGCGTAGGAGCGCAGATTGGTTCAAACCTCAAGTGTCACCACCCCCTGGGGGTTACCACTTTCTTAGCTTCAAGGGGAAAACCTGGTTCAAACCACTACAACCTCTTAGTAGTAACTATTACTCTCCTCTCTTTCTTTCTTTACTCCTTTCTTCTTCTCTCTTTTCTTCCTTTATTCTTTTCTTCCTCTAAAGGATAACTTAAAACTGATTGAGTGGTATTTCCCTTGTGTTTTGGGTTGGTGTTTGCTGTATGCAAAGGTTCCATACTCCACAATGATGCCTACTGGTTTGTAAAACCCTTAGTGGGTATAGAGGCAGAGCTCCGAGTGCTGTCTGGATGGAAGTAGGGAAGTCCTTATATTCCGGGTAGCCTGTTATTTAGTGTAATACTTTTGTGGAATCTCTTCCTTCGGTTGTTTGTTACTCCTGTAACCCTTTTGCCAGAACACCTATTTTCTCACTAAATTAAAAGAAATCTCTCGGGAAAAAGTGTGTAGCTTTTTCTCTGCAAGCAAGTTCAAGGTATTAAAAAACTAAGACTCTGCAAAATTTCGTGTGGGAACAACTGGGAGTTTAAATAAAAGTAAAACTCCCAGTAAAGTTTGAGGCTTTGGGACTGAGGTGTTACAGCCTAACACACATTTTCCTTTTGGAAACTCTTGTGGGATTTTAAAAAATTTATTTTTTAATTCTGCTACCAGAAAGTTACACATTATTTAAAGAATTTGCAGAAAAAAAAAAAAAAAGGAAAAAACTTATGGGAAGAATTACTTTCCATGAGAATGAAGACAATTGGGTCCAAAAGTCATCAGCTCTTATTCCTATCTTCAATTTTTATCTTGAAAATAGACTAAAATTATGAATTCACCTTTCCCCTCCAAACAGGACCTGAGGATCACTGAACTAAATTATCATTTCCAGGTGGAAAGTTTAAAATTACACTGTGCAGTGGTCAAAGGACTGAAGTGGTAGTCCAGAAAGCTGATTCTATATCTACCCATGATATTAAAATGTTCAAGTAGTTTTAGTGTTTTATCTTCATTCTCATACCTGTTATTGTCAACCAAACCTTAGTTTGTACATTCATCTCAGGGTCATAATGAAGATAAATCTTATTTTCCCTTAGTGTAAAACTTTACATGATGAGTAAGATTGAGGATATTCATACTTATTATCTACAGTGAAATTTAGATTTTTCATGCTCTTCTGAAAGAGTGACTTTTAAAAATATGGTTTCCTAAACTGTTAAAATAGTGATTCAATGTATTTAAATACAGGTAATATATTTTCTATAAAACACAGGGACAATAAAACACTTTTTATAGGACATTAAAGACTAATATTTCTGGGGAGATCTCTGACCTTCTGACCAACTTTCAGTGTTTGATTTTGGACAATTAAATAAGCCTTATTGTAATTTCATTTGCATCACTGTAAAGTAATATCTACTTTATAGTTATTTATATATAATGAATACTTTAAGGATATTTAGATGGGCCAAATACACACAAGGGAGTGGCAACGCATGTCGTCTGATGTCTTGATAGCTCAACATTTTGTGTCTGTTTCTCATCCACAACCAACAAGAAATAGTTACATTTATTGATGTGCTATAATATGGAGCAACATGCTTCAGTCTCAAAGTATCTATTGTTAAAGCTATTGACAAGCCTCCATTTAGTAGTGTCTCTGTTGCAAGCTAGAACATCATTTTCTGTAGAAACTGATGCTTTTTGAATGGGGAAAAGAAATCGAGCTTAGGAGCAATTTCAACAATCATGTCTGACCTTACAAGGGAGTTGAAAGACTCTTTGCAACCTTTCAGTCTGCACAGGCTTAGTCTAATCTTAGAGAGGGAGGGATCTACTCAAAATATATACTCAGACGTTGAAGCATTCTGTGTGTATTGCACACATTTTTTTTACAAAAAGCAAAGAAAATGCAAACTATACTGTTTCACCATCCATTTCTTCTCATTAGTCTTGTTTACTACTTGTCCTTCTGGATGAACTGTCTTTGCTAAAAAACTGTCTGGATAAAAGGTTTTTTCAAATATAAATTCTGGAATTGAACTCAGTTAATATAGCTATTTGTAAAATTTTCTCTAAAACCTTTCTAATCCAGGAGTATATAGCTTATTTGCCTCATATCCAGAGTTCTAAATTACCTTAAGAAATTTATTGCTGAAAATGGTAGTAACTGTTAATATAAAAGCAGTTTAATTTCTTCTATTAGAAGGTTCTGTTTCTTCCTTGAATACACAGCAAACTCTACCAACTGTGAATATCTCACTTACCTACCTAAAAACTTAATTTGCCATACGTGACAGCCCAATTCTTCCTGCTTATCTGTGGGACTTGCATCTTAGCCTATAACATGCTTATTTTCTCCCACTGACAAGTTGTTGGCTCACTGGGCAGAATGAGAAGCGAATGTGGAGATCACGCATCAATCACCCACCATCACATTCCCCAGCCCGAATGCCAGTGATTAGAAAAACTTGGATTGACAGGCATCCTGTCTGGACAAACAGCTTGTCAGTCTTTTAATAGGATTCAGCTGCTCTCTCACTATAAGCTTTACAACCTGAATCACTTCAAATATTCCCCAGTGGAGATGATTGAAATCGAATGAACAGGGAAGGAGTTAGGGTTCATTTTGTCAATTTTAGAGTAAATTAAAACTTTCAAAACTTTTAGCAATTATTTTGATGTAAAAAAAAGAGACAAAAATTCCAATTTTAATACTAACCTTAACCTACAGTTGTTGTGGTAATTTCTTCTTTTAGCTTTAAAAAATGTGGTTCAGGAGATGTCCCTGATACTGAAGCAATGCTCCTCATTTAGGGGACAAGCAACTTTCAGACGTATGATTGCACATACATGAGGAAACTAAGACAACTTTTTCTGTAGCTATCAATGCCCAAGATAATCATCACAGTTACATTTGAGAGATGAATTTAGTTCAAGGTATTATTTTAGACCAAGGATATTTACTCATTTGAAAAGTACACATAAGAGTAAAAGCGAAATACAGTGCACTACTGTCATGTTTTCTTATTAAATAATTGCAAACAAGAGCTATGTAGTTTGCACAGGGACACACTTTCATATAATCATATAATCATAGCATCATAGAATCATAGAATCATAGAATCATAGATTCAGATGGGTTGGAAGGGACCTCCAAGATCATCAAGTCCAACCCTTGATCCACTACTGCCGTCGTTGCTAGACCATGGCTCTAAGTGCCACATCCATCATCATCATGGCTAGGCTTTGCGAACGAAGATTTGGGAAGGGCTCTACCCATGTTTGTTACAAGTGCACTGGTGACTAAAAAGATCAATACGAGATAGGCACGACCAGTTGCAAAAGGCACAGCAGAAAGACTCCTTAGGTGATCTATTCTGCAGGGCACGAATCTTTCTGCGATGTCTTTTCTCCTCAAGAGTGATCCTGTGTGTTTTCTCAAAGGTATCAGCAGTGTTATAGATGGTGTGTCTCCAGGCCTCCCAATTGGAGGCCAGAGTAGACCAGTTATGTTGATCAATATGGCCAAGGCTGAGATGTTGTTTCGGGGAGTCCTTGTATCTTCTCTTCGGGGCTCTTCTCTTGCGGCAGCCAGTGGTAAGTTCACCATAGAGCAAGATTTTAGGGAGGTGGTGGTCCTTCATCCTTGAGACGTGTCCTACCCAACACAGCTGTGTTCTCAGTAACATGGTCTCAATACTTGTGACTGCTGCTTGTTCTAGAACAGACGTATTAGTCACATAATCTGACCAGTGGATGTTTGGGATTGTACGGAGGCAGCGTTGATGGAAGTGTTCTAGGAGACGCAGGTGGTGGCAGTAGATGACACACAATTCAAATCCATATAAGAGAGCAGACAGCACTATGGCTCTGTAAACACTGATCTTTGTACTTTTCTTCAAGTGTTTATTTCTCCAAACTCTATTATGAAGCTTTCCAAAGGCACTATATGCCTTTGCTAACTTGTTGTCTATCTCTCTGTCAATCTTACCAGCGACAGAGAATCCACCACTTCTCTGGGCAGCCCATTCCAATGCCTCATTACTCTCTCTGTAAAGAATTTCTTTCTAATATCTAACCTAAACCTCCCCTGGCACAGTTTAAGACCATGCCATCTTGTCTTAGTGATAGTTGTCTGGGAGAAGAGACCAACCCCCACCTGGCTACAACCTCCTTTCAGGGAGTTGTAGAGAGTGATGAGGTCTCCCGTGAGCCTCCTCTTCTCCAGGCTAAACAACCCCAGCTCCCTCAGCCTCTCCTCATAGGACTTGTGCTCGAGTCCCTTCACCAACCTTGTTGCTCTTCTCTGGATCTCCTCCAGCACCTCCACTTCCTGAACTGAAGGGCCCAGAGCTGGACACAGTACTTGAGGTTTGGCCTCACCAGCGCTAAGTACAGGGGAAGAATCACTTCCCTGGACCTGTTGGCCACACTGTTCCTGATACAGGCCCAGATGCCATTGACCTTCTTGGCCATCTGGGCACACTGCTGGCTCATGTTCAGCTTCCTGTCAATCCAGACTCCCAGGTCCTTTTCTGCCTGGCTGCTCTCCAGCCACTCTGCCCTCAGCCTGTAGCGCTGCATGGGGTTGTTGTGACCAAAGTGGACGACTCGGCACTTGGCCTTGTCGAACCTCATTCGGCTGGAATCAGCCCAACTCTCCAGCCTGTCCAGGTCCCTCTGCAGAGCCCTCCTGCCTTCCAGTTGATCGACACTCCCCCCCACCTTAATGTCATCTGCAAATTTGCTGATGGTGGATGCAATCCCCTCAACTAAACCATCAATAAACAGAACTGGACCCAACACTGATCCCTGGGGGACACCACTAGGGATCGGCTGCCAACTGGTTGCAGTACCGTTCACCACCACTCTCTGGGCCTGGTCATCCAACCAGTTCCTAACCCAGCACAGAGTGCCCCTGTCCAAGCTGTGGGTTGCCAGTTTTTTCAGGAGTATGCTGTGGGAGATGGTGTCAAAGGTTTTGCTGAAGTCCAGGTAGACACATCCACAGCCTTCCCCTCATCCATCTGGTGGTTCACCTGATCATAAAAGGAGATCAGGTTGGTCAGACAGGCCCTGCCCCTCCTAAACCCATGCTGACTGGGTCTGATCCCTTGTCCATCCTGTAGGTGCTATGTGATCGCACTTAGGATGACCTGCTCCATAACCTTGCCAGGCACTGAGGTCAGGCTGAGGGGCCTGTAGTTTCCCGGGTCCTCCTTCAGGCCCTTTTTGTGGATTGGTGTGACATTTGCCAACTTCCAGTCATTTGGGACCTCCCCAGTGACCCAGGACTGTTGGTCCTTATGGAGACAGGCTTGGTGAGCTCTTCTACCAGCTCCCTCATCACCCTTGGGTGGATCCCATCTGGTCCCATAGACTTGTGGGGATCCAAGCAGCTTAGCAGGTCACTAACAGTTTCCTTCTGGATTACAGGGGGCTATTCAGATTCTTTTCTCTTTCTACAAGCTCCAGAAGTCAGCTGTCCTCAGGACAACCTGTCTTACTGTTGAAAACTGAGGTAAAGAAGGTGTTAAATACCTCAGCCTTTTCCTCATCTTTGATAACTATGTTCCTACACATGTCCAATAAAGAATGGAGGTTTTCCTTGCCCCTCCTTTTGCTATTGATGTATCTGTAGAACGACTTTTTACTAACCTTCACGGAAGTGGCAAGATTCAGTTCAAGTTATACCTTCATCTCTCTAATTTTCTTTTTGTATGACCTAACTATATTCCTAAACTCTTCCTGAGTAACCAGCCCTTTTTTCCATAATTGGTAGGCTCTCTTCTTTACCTTAATTTCCTTCAAAATCTCCCTGTTCAGCCAGACTGGTCGTCTTCCCCACCCGCTCACCTTTCGGCACAGTGGGACAGCCTGCTCCTGTGCTTTCAAGACTTCCTTCTTGAAACGTCCATCTCTCCTGGACCCCTTTGTTTTCAAGGGTTATTTCCCAGGATACGCTCTGAACTAGTCTTCTGAATAGGCTGAAATCTGCCCTCCGGAAGTCCAGTGTAGAGGTTTTATTGATGGCCCTCCTTGCATCCCTGTATTGAAAACTCTATTACTTCATGGTCACTGTGTCCCAGACAGCCACTGATCCCCACATCTCTCCCCAGTCCCTCTCTGTTTGTGAACACAAAGTCTAAGCGGGGCTCCATCCCTGGCAGGCTCATTTACCAGTTGGAGGAGGAAATTATCCTCTATACACTCTAGGAATCTCCTAGACTGCCTCTTCTCCGCTGTGTGGAGTTCCCAGCAGATGTCCATCAAAGTCACCCACAAGAACAAGGGCTGGTGATTTTTGAGACATCAGCCAACTGCTTATAGAATAATTCATCACCCTCATCATCCTGGTTGGGTGGTCTGTAACAGACTCCCACCAGCATGTCAGCCTTGTTGGTCTTCCCTTGATTCTGATCCAGACACTCAGCCTTATCATTACTGACTTCAAGTTCTACAGAGTCAAGAGACTCTCTAACATATAGAGCCACCCCTCTACCTCTCCTACCTCGCTTGTCCCTTCTGAAGAGCCTATAGCCACCCATGGTAGCACTACAGTCATGTGAGTCATCCCACCACGTTTCCATGATGACGACTACATCATAACTTTCCTGCTGCACGATGGCTTCCAGATCCTCTTGTTTGTTGCCCATGCTGCGTGCATTGGTGTACATGCACTTCAGCTGGGCTGCTGATTTGACTCTTAACTCGGGCTTTCCACTCTTAAACTCCTTTCTGGAGAACCTGGTTTCAATCCCTTCCCCCTTCAAACCTAGTTTAAAGCCTTCCTGATCAGCCCCACCAACTTATAGGTTAGAGTCATTTTGCCCTTCCTAGATAGATGAAGCCCATCTAGTTTGAAGAGACTAGATACGACGGAATTTGCCCCATGGTCAAAAAAACCAAAATTCCCCTGGTGGCACCAATCTCTTAACCACCTATTGATAAGATGGGTTTTCCTACTCCTCTCCTCATTCGTCCCTGCTACTGCAGGAACTGAGGCGAACACCACCTGTGCTCCTGTCCCATCAACTAATCGACCCAGTCCCTTGAAGTCCTTTTTAATTGCCCTAGTATTTCTTCCATTAATTACATTAATGTCATCAATGTCATCACTACCAGCCTGGACTACCAACAGTGGATAATAATCTGAGAGCCGAATTAGCTGAGGGAGTCTCCTACTAATATCCCTTACCCGGGCCCCAGGAAGGCAGCAGACCTCCCTGTGGGATGGGTCTGATGGACATATAGGGCTCTCAGTTCCCCTCAGAAGGGAGTCACCAACTACAACTACCCTTCTTTTTTTCTTTGCAGCTGTAGTTGTAACCCATCTGGTAGACAGGGTGCAACCAGGAGACCCTCCAGACGGATCTTCCTCTTGACTTTCCTCTGCCTGATTCTCTGAGTCCAGAGCCTCATATCTGTTCTTTAAGGGCACCCAGGGGGGATGGTGGGGGTTGGGAGGGGATTCTTTTACCTCTCCAGTAAGGGACCTGTTACCATTCCCCCCCATCTACCTGGTTTGCTCCAACTGCCTGATGACAGGAGGGGCAGGGCTTCACCGTCTCCTGCTGGACTTCTTTTGGGGGCAAAAGGGTGTGACTCCACCAGTCAATTTCCCTTTCACTTTCCGTAATACTTCGTAGCCTCTCCACCTCTTCCTTGAGCTCTGCCACCAGGCACAGCAAATCATTCACCTGCTCACATCGTACACACACACCACTCACACTGTCCTCTGGTACTAAAGCCAAGCATAAACACTTTATTACTATGTGGGGACTTTACTAGGAAAAAAACAAACACATAATACTCCATTGCAGCTAAAAGCTATGATTATATACTTGAAAAGACATGGATAAGAAATACCTTGCAAAAATCTGCAATTTTTTTTTTATTAAACTTAAAAATGGTCTCCTTATAATCAGTTTTGTATTGATTTTCTCCTGACTATAAACAATGAACTTTTAGAAAAATTTAATTATAATGTGAAACATTTAAAATAAGCATAAATCAAAAATACTAAGAATTAATTTAATCCTAGGAAATTTTATAGATTCTGCATCATACAGAAATAGACAATTACATCCCCAGTTTGAATGTCTAGAAATTAGGATTAATTTACTGAAAGGGTTGTAAATGAATGGCTCAAGTGGTTGTTAATAGCATACAAAGTCCTGTCAATAACAAGTCAATAATAATACATGCACAACTACATAGGAGCAATACATTGCCTAAAATATTACATAAATAATTTTGTTGAAATGAACTCAACACTAATTATCATTACTTAATCCTGCACAGGCTCCTGGATGTTGAAACAAAACTCTGTGTGCAATTCACAGAAGCAGAAGCAGAGTCCAAATATAATGTTAAAATCACCTCAAAAACCTGATGCTATACATTGTTTCTACTCTACTGCCATTTGAACATTTTGGTTCAATTCCTTCCACTGTATGAGGTAACTTTGCTGCTCTTCTGCCACTCTGTGACTTAGGCCTGTCGTGGGTAGGCATTTTGCAGTGACACCAACTCCTCCATTTCCAAAGACTAATTCAAATAATTGAAAAGCTTCATTTATTAACTCCAAATTCTGTGAGTTTTTTCCCCCACTGCTATTGTACTGTTTTTCTTTTAAAGGAAAAACAAATATAGTATGAAATAAGACAAAATTCTATAAAACATTTTCTTTTCTATGAAAAGAAGTAAAAATGTCTAACATGATGGAAAATATATACTGATGTTTTTCCAATTACTTTAGTAAATGACAGGGATTGCTTTTAAAACATTAAAAAAATCTAATCCCCAGCATCTTACTATAAAGAACAATACGAATCAAAGGGGAAAAAACCACAACCTAACACATCAGAGAGAAAAATACACATAGATAATGGAATGATTTAAGGACATGTACGTAACCCAGAACATACTTGAAGCTTCTATGATTCATTGATGCAAACACTTATTTTTCTGGAAATAGTCTTTATATTCTAATCATTGATTTATCCCAAGAAAAATGTTCTGAAAATAAAAGACACATTATGAAACATCTCTATAAAAGAGATGCATTCAAATTGTTCAAGTACAAACTTAGCATCCAAGAAGCACAACAAAAAAAATTACATGCATGTACAGTCAAGTGATCCAGAACCCCCTGACATATCACTACTAACTGAACACCACTAGTAGCAACTACAAAAATACCTATTTTTATAAGAACTCAGGTGTATATGAGAAGGCAAGAGAATGTTAATGGGAGGACCTGACCACGTGAGGACATGATATTTTACTGGAAGCTGTTAACATGATGAACTCCTAAAATCCCACAGCATCATGTTGTAAAATTCAATTTTTCAAGGAAATCTTCCTGGTTTCCTACCAGTAAATCTTAGTACACAAAGTTCATTTGGTAGTCTGGCAACAAAATGGAAGTCTCTGAGGACTGAATGAGTGACTTATGGTCTATTCAGAATATTTTGAGTCTAAACTGTGAATATTGCATCACAGTCTGATTATGAAGATTTTGATTTCATCGGTAGAGGGTCTAGGTGACTAAAAGTCTAGATAACTAGAAATTCTGCTTAACTGAAAGCTATGGTAGTTGCTAAAAGTTTCTGTAATAGTAAGCTACACTAACTACTAGAAACTGTGGATAAAAAAGATAAGCTATGGTGATTTTTAAAATATTTATTTAATAATAAAGCTCTAATTATGACTACACCCCTGTGGTCAGTCCTCGTTCTGCTGAGGATCCCCCAAAACATATATATATATATATATATATGCTTTATATAAAACATACATATATAATATGTAAAAGTATATTTTATAAACATGTACACATACACATATATATAAAAATAGATATGTAAAGCGCATATATATACATATGTTTTATATACACATGTATATACATATAATAAATTGTTCCCTATCTGCTCTTTCACCCCTAGATATGAGGTTCAGCTACTTTCTGGGGCAACAGATGAGAACATGGAGCTCAGAGAGAAGAGTAATTTAAAATTCTTATTTTTCTTGTAGTTGTGTAAGCCAAGTCTGTGACAAGCATTCAGTCCAAGCCCTTACTGTACACATCAATGAGAATTGTTCAGTACCAGCAAATATTGTTCTAGTGTCTAGCAAATGGCCAGTATATTTAATTTTTAATTGGGATAAATGTTATGTGTGTACCAAGAACAGACCTAAGTTGCAGGTACTTAAGAAAGATAGATGGAAAAATGGAGTAAAATAGAGGGAGGTTGAGGAGAGAGAAGACAGACATGCTGGCAGAGAAGGTTGTGGCTATACACTGATAGTAGGGTTGTCTGAGAAGCATTGAGATAGGTGGAGCTTTCTAACACCACTGCCTCCTTAGGGAATGCAAGAGGCCTTTCATTTAAAGAAAAGCAAATACAGTAACATGGCACTGCTGCTAGCACTCCCTATTAACAGCAGGGAGACCAGTTTCACAGAACCGATTTTCAGAGCATCTTCATTTTGATGAGATCTTTTTCATTCCTTCCCTGTAGGACAGAATTATAAGATGTGAAATCCTGCATCTCAGCAGGTTTGCTCTGTCTCTAATGAGATAGAAAGGAAAACTCTGTCAAGACTAATACCTTAAAATGAGAATTATACATTACTCTGTGTGACAGCTTGCCCTTAAGATGTAAGGCATGTTGTACTTTCATTTTCTCTTCCCTCCATCAAATTAATTGTCTACCTTACTTACTAGCATAGTAACAAAACAAAGCAAAAAAAACCCAAACCAAAAAAAAGTTGAGGATTAAGGACCCTTGAAACTTCCAGACAGTTTTAGATGTGAATTGGTAACCATAATTTTTCTTTTACTGTCCTATACATCAGTTGATCACACAATCCTGGTAGCATTTTGAGTTACGCACAGAAATCTATGTTGGAAGTCATGCTGAAAAGTTTCTTTACATAATATATACAAATATTTGCAAATCTGTGCAGTCCACATATTTTTTTCCTTATCTTGGATAATCAAATTATGAATATAGTGGTTTCATGTAGCAGAAATACAAATACACTGAATTGTAAACTGTTAACAGTATTAATTCTAGTGTATAAAATATATGGTAGGATTTATATTGTATATATATATACACGTGTACCAAATATATGTGTGTATATATATATATATACGTATGTACATATATACTGCGTATACAGCTTCTTCACCATTCCTAGAAATTATTATTTAGAGCAGAAAATCATCTAAGCAGTTAAAACTAGTATTTTTCTAGTTCAAATATTTTAACTGCTAAAAGCTAAGAACAATAGACCTCCTCTAGAGAAAAAGATAGGATGTTTTGGTTTTTTTTTAATTGTGTGTCACATTTGTAAGAAGTATAGATTTGAAATGCTGTGCAGAACTGGAGTGAAGTGCTTTCAATACCACCTTCAATCAAATACATTTACTCTATTGATTTTATGTTAGCTGTTGTGATACTCAGAGTTTGTCTGCAATTAAAGAAGAAAAATCAAAACAAAGCCTCAAGAATAGGGTGCAGTTCAAACAGCTCCAATCAGAAACATTGCAAATCCATATGTAAACAATGATAAAAATCTATTTTTAGTGGTATTTTATTTTATTAAGCACTAGAATGTGCAACTGAAGGTATAGTAGAGTTTAAAAACTTCCTTAGTAAGCAACAAAAACCAGATGAAAGGCATGTATGTGTCCCAACCAGAACTCATGTGAGCGGCCAAAAAAGAATCTGGAATCAAGTAGGACTCACAGATGGTTTAGGTGCGTGTTTGTATAGACAGAACGAAAGACATGTTTAACAAATGATAACCAGAATATTCTACAATACTTATGTCTATAAAATGATCTGTGCAAAGCTTTTGCCTATATCTGTTCATATATTACCCTGTCCAGAGGGAAAAAATGCCACAAAACAAAACACCAAAACTTTGGATTTTATGTGCTGTTGAGTCATAAGAATACATGAAAGATGAAGAAAATAGAGCTTTATGAAACAATACTTATCTATCCTACCATTTGATTTTCCAATCCTTTGATAGGCTTGAGAGATGTCACAGGAAACATGGCACTTTCTGTTTACTACTTAACAACTTTTCCTGGTTTCAAAAATTCAGCTTAATGAAGTTCTAACATTTATAGGCTCTAAGATCCTTATCTGTGTGAATTTATTGGATTTATAAATTATATGGAGAGGAAAGGAAGTCTCCTGAAACTGAATTGCTCCGACAGCATGAGTAGTTATATTTGAACAAAGGCACAGTAAAAGGTTTTAAAAGATAAAAAGAACTGAGTCTGTCAAAAATATTGTGGAGAGAGAAAGAGAAAACCCCTGTAAATCTATGTCAAAAGGAAAGCCACTCAGAGGACTGTTAAGTATTGCTGTTGTTTAGGGAAGGTGCTTCTCATGGCAGCCACACAATGTGTTACTGGTTTGCAAACAGTTATTCTGGCTGGGATTTTTCTTCTCTGCAGGAAGGGAATAGACATGAGGGTTAAATGAATATCTCAGTTTTGCTATTTATAATTGCTTTGGCACCATCTTATGATGGTGTAACCTGTAACACTGGAATATAATGACTTGTATTGATTCAGATAACATAATGGGGGATAGAAATCTTTTGCTACTTCTAGGTAGTGGAAGTAAATTAAGTAAGCATACATAAATAATTTCAAGTGAAAGCCTCTAGCATTTTGGTGCAATTCTGAATTCCTCGATATAGTGGGTTTCCTGGATTTCATACACAAGAGTAAAAAATTTCATACAGTTCTCTTGCATATATTGGAAAAATTTAGGAATCTTGAGTGTACAGGTCTGCCTACAATTCAATATGTGTAATTCATACTTTAATTGCTGTAAAACAGGAAATCTATACTTGCCATTCCACAGTAAAGCATAAACAAATTAGCTGGAATTTCATTTAAAGGAAGGAATGCATCTGGGTCATCTCCTATGTCATCTCTCTTTTTGTCATTCCAGTTGATATCATGATAGGTTGTGATGTTGCTTCAAGCAAGCACAGTCTTTATTAAGTGACCTCTGTGACTATTGTTAATCCAAAGGGAGTTTCAGGTAGTGACTAAAAATTCCTCTTAAAAAGCATCTGCCAGGAAAAAGTAGCTGTGGTAAGAAATAGTTACTGACACAATAACATTTTCAGCTTTTCCATTTGTATATTTATTTGTGAGGACAAGGAAAATGGTAAGCAGGAAGAAAAGCTATTTGTTGGAGAGGACTGGAAGACCTTAATCACTGTTAACTCTAATGGATAGCAAATCTACCCCTTTTGATTTAATTTACTGCAGAAAGCTGTGTAATATTTTTTAATTATTTTTCTCCTGGTTCTTCCTAAATGTATACCTGAAACCTGAGAGTATGGGTAACCTAGGACTGAATAGCTGATCTTTTACCCTCACCATCAAATTGAAACAAAAAAAGACATCAGTTGGTATTCTTTTATGTGGAAGCAAAGTCTAGATAGCTATATAAAAAAATAAAATGTCTCAGCGTCTAAAAGGTATTAACCATTCGCTTTCAGTCCTAACCCCTCTAAGATGTACACAAGTTGTCAGTCAGAATTTTGATAATTATTTTGCAATGCTGCAGTGGCACATGTATAGTGACAAAATTTAGTTACACTACTTTAAAAACACACGTGTTTAGTTTTTTTGTTTGTTTTAAGAATAACCATACTTCATTTATTCTTAAATTACTCTTACATTATGCGTGTAAAGTACAGGGAATTCTGGAAACAGACAATGACTGGTCTAGTATATCAAAGCCAGTGAACCTTTAGCAGCAAATGGTTCAAGCCAAAAATGTGTGCAAATTCAAGCCCAGTGTAATTTTATCTAAAACACAGCAGTCCTTCCATCTGAGGCTATGCATCACTCCAAAGGGGCAGACACTAATACACAATTCCAAATGTCCAGCTTGTTTTATGAGAAGGCCTAACACAAGACCAGTTTAAGTTCAATAGCCAGTTAATTTAATAGTTTATAACTATGACAATATTTTTAAAAATTACAGCTTTAAAGTCCAGACACATAAGAAAGCCTTTAACCTGAAACTTATTTTAAGCTCCTATAATGGAAAAAATATTCAAAAGAAAACATGTCACTAAAAGGCAAAATAATAAAAAAAAATAAATAAAAAATGTAACCATATAATCTTACTACTGTTGCAAAAAAAATAATTATGAGGTTTATTTTATTTTGCAGTTAAACAAGTTTTCCATGTTAATTTTTGTACTTTTCTTTTTACCCAAACCGTTTCTCTCCTAGAGAATTTTTAATTCTCATACTATAACTCCTTTTGCTCTACTAAGAATCCATACTAAGAGTTATACTTTGTTTAATATCGACCCAAAAATAGTGCAGTAATTTGAACCCCAGGTAAATAGAATGGGCAACTTAAATATTTTTACTTGATGTTACATGCAGCAGTTCACTTTTAAAAACTCATCAATCAATCTAGCCCAAAACTGGTTTAAGCAGTTGAGCATCAGAATAGAGTTAAGGTCCATTTAATGCTTATTACTTTAGCTATGTTTGACTGAACAGTCACATTAGAATTACTGTGAGAATTGGTCTATTGGTCTAGAATTACTGTGAGATGTGGTCTCATCCTTTCCTTTGCGCTGGTGCACATCTGATTGCTGTTAAAAAACAGGCACAGCAGAAAATTATTCACTTTTTCATTTTTGCTTTCTTTTGCTACTTAGCCTCCTGAGCTGGTTCACAGTAGAACCAAATAAGAGGCAGCTGAGTTGCTCATAAAACACCACCACATTCATGGGAATATTGAACAGAAACCAAGGGAACAAAGAGTATTTTATATTGTAACAGAAATATTCCTGCAAAGCTAAAGCTTGTTGTGATTTTTTCATGTCTCCTTCACTCAGTATTATCTTTGCAGAACATGATGACCAAACTCACATGAATAGCTATACATGTTGGGGAAAGTTTGGAAGTTCAGTTCTTCCACAGTGCAACTGGAATAACTTTTTCTAGAACTTCTATGCTACAATTGCCACCACTTCTACACTATTACACCATCAGAGCTACAGTAGAAGTGTCTTACCTAAATCAGGGCAGTATAAACTCAAAAACAACTGGTAAGATTCTGTCACATTATTTATACATCATCATGAAATGTAAGCATGTCAGACTAATTAACCAGTATATTTAAACACTTGCTAAGATACTGTTCAGTTAACAAAAGCTAAAAAAGTTAAAAAAGGGGGGTGTTGTGATCAAAGCCCAGAGTGCTAATATGTTTCTACCCAGCTATCGTCACAGCCTCTTTCCATTCACTTCACACAGCCACAGTTCCCAGAAATGTGAATCTGCTTGCTACTCATACTCTTCCCACTCTATATGCTAGCTACTAATTTTGAGACTAAGCATGAATAATTTTAATAAGCATATGCCCATTTTATAGCACTAAGCATAGAGATTCCAAAAAACCCTTTTCAGTGTTGCTTTCTTTGAGAAAATATGGCTCCATCATCATCACTCTAAAAAATTTGAAAGAAAAGTGAATCTGCACAAGTCTAAAAAAAAGATGGACATATAGGGAGTTTTTTTTCTGATAAAATTAACCAAACAATTTTAAATTATGACAAAATCATGGCACCAAGCCTGATAGAATTCAAGAAGTTTTCAGATGATACTCTGAGGTGCATAATATGACTCTTGGGGATGGTCCTGTGCAGGGCTAAGGGTTGGACTTGATGATCCTTGTGGGTCCCTTCCAACTCAGCATATTCTGTGTGTCAAAAATTCATAAATATCTTGGTTTTAAAAAAAATGGTACATTTATCAATTTCAAGAATTTAATAGTCAAACGACTATATATAAAATAATTTTTAAAGTAAAACTGCTGTAGGATTTTTTTTTGTATTGTTGTCTTTTAAACACTATCCTATTAAAAAAACTTTAATTATACTAACCAAAAAGTCATAAA